>NW_027176425.1:0-74847 GCF_023349555.1 Cebidichthys violaceus | reverse complement strand
GCTGTGTTCCCTGGACTTGATAGGAATTCTGAGGCGACAGCACACTATTCAAAGACGTCTAGTAATGTGTGGAGGGCTGGTCCAGCAACACGTTTGTGCCTCAGGAGCCTCTTTCGCCTTTCTTTCTACCGGTGGTGTCATCAGTCCACATTTGCTCCTACAGAGAGTCGGCAGTTTAGGCCAGTAAAGCTGACTGGACTTGCTTAGTCAGGGAGGCTTGTGATCTGCACTGTGGTGTCTCTGCATTCTTTAACAGTGAGCTTAGCTTTCCCTCAATTCAACCCCCTCTGTAAAATGATGTGGCCTGGGGCGTACACAGTCCACATTACACACACACACACACACACACACACACATACACTCCTCATTTCCCCCACAGACCGAATCGCTCATTTGGTGTGGAGATCAAAGACTCCAATATTTATAAGAGGTCTTGGGGTGCAATTTGTTTCCTCGTTTGATTCCGATGAGACCGTTCCCCGTCTGCCCTTTTATTTATCTATGTATTTATTTATTTATCTGTTTTAAACCAAACCTCTTCTTCCTCATTACAGCCGCTTTAATGTCCTCGCCGAGCAGAAACTTAATAGACATATAATGAACGCCGTGCGAGCACATTTGGAGTGAAATGTAAATTGTTTGCCTGCAGCTCTGGTGATGAAACAGGAAGAAGACAGATTGGAGAACCCACAGTGGATGGAAAGTCCTGTCTCCTGTCATGTGGGAACACAGAGATCACACTGCCTCAGCTTGTGGCCTGTATATTTTGTTATGGCTCATTTTCCCATCTGGTCGGCTTATGAGACTCTTGGCTTTGTTTGTTTGTTTATCTCCTAATGTATGTTAATGCCGTTTTCATCTTCGATGCCCTTTTATAAGCCAGTGTTTGATCAACATCTGTCACGGCTGCGCGTAATGACGCCCCAGTTCTTTCCTGATCTGGTTTCAAGCCAGTCAGATGGAGCCTCTTGTCTGTGATTGACACATGAGAGTAAATGTCTTGTAATGACAATGGGGTCAGTGTGTGTGTGTGTGTCTTTGTCTGCGGGGGATGTGGAGACAAATAGTAAATGTTTTGCCTCACTTTCCTGCTTTCTAAATTGATATTGGCGTCCTCACACAGGTGGCATACGGTGTGTGTGTGTGTGTGTGTGTGTGTGTGTGTGTGTGTGTGTGTGTGTGTGTGTGTGTGTGTGACATGTGGGAGGTTACAGGTCTGGGCCAGCGTGTGTGACAGCAGGTGTTAAATGCTGGAGACTCTTTGTGTAACTAAGGGATGTCCTGAGGCAGGTGTGGCAAAACCTTTTTGTGTGTGTGTACGCTGCCACACGTGCCTGCCCGTGCTTGGTGGCATACAAAGAATAGCCTCCGCAGGGTTTAAACCTGTAATATTTAATAGCTTGACACTTGAGCCGGAAAGCGTGCCTCAGTTTTTTTCCTCATTGTCAGATGGTGTTCAGCACCAAATATCCAATCTCATGTTCCAATTTGACTTCAATGCAAGATGGGCTGGATGGCAGCGGGACTCCAAGCATGTATGTGTTGTTTAAATGGTCTTTTGTTAGGCCTGACGTGACACACTGACCTTTTTTTCTCTCTACATCAAGACCTTCTTATTATCGAGTCTGGAAAAAAACACATCTACATCAGTTCTTCTTGAGACTCCTCCCCTTCTTTCTGTGTTTTTGTGTGTTGATTATTGTGTGTGTGTGTGTGTGTGTGTGTGTGTGTGTGTGTGTGTGTGTGTGTGTGTGTGTGTGTGTGTGTGTGTGTGTGTGTGTGTGTGTGTGTGTGAGTGAGTGTGTGAGACAGTGGGCTGCTCACTGAGTTCCAGCTCCACCTCTGGCTTGTTTGAATTGCAGATGCTCCAACACAGACAAGCTTGGCTCCAAGTCCCTGAATAATGAAACCCGAGCACAAGGAGAATGATTGATGGGTGCATGTCTGGTGTCTATATCTGTTGTTTGTGGATTTCTACTTGTTTCTGTGTGTGTTTGTTTGCCAACATTGATTCGTATACTGTTGTGTTTGTTATGTTGTTGCTCTGGCAGAAGAAGCCGGCTAACTGCTGATGTTACTGTCCAAACTCTGAGTGTGTGACTGTTCATTTTTATGAAAGACTAGAGTGGATCAGAGATTGATACATATGATTGCAGTAATTTGCAATCTATTTATCATACATTCTGTAGGAATTTAATGTTAAGAGTAACAATTTAAACATGCTACTATTATAGGATTTTGTATATTTGTTATTGTCAACAAATGTGTAAAAAAGTGAGTCATAGGGGTTTCAGGCTAACTGTTCCCCTTGTGTTCTATCTTGCTGTAAGGCTCCAGCTTTGAGTTTGACTGCGTTGTCCTCATTGGGTTAGCTTCTGAGCTAATGGTGCATATTATTAGCACAGAGACTTTATTCTGTCTGGTCTGATTAATGATGTGGGACAACAGAAGGGGGAGTGAATGGGTCCGCTTCTCAAACTCAATAGACCTACACTGGACTGTCGCTGAGACATGCGCACACACACACACACACACACACACACACACACACACACACACACACACACACACACACACACACACACACACACATTCACACAAGTCATTTGTTCTTGCCTCACTGCCTGCCTGCTAGATGCAATTGTTGGTTACTTGACACCTGTGTACTCCAGCAGGTTAAAATGTGGACAGAGTGATAACAAATATAATGTGTGTGTGTGTGTGTGTGTGTGTGTGTGTGTGTCTGTGTGTGTGTGTGTGTGTGTGTGTGTGTGAGAATCTGTGTCCTGCCAACAGCCTAAGAGACCTAGAGTCTTACCCATGGATATGGCTGCACATATAGACATCTAATCCTGAGAAGTCTGCCTGTACTGAATTGGAAATTCACCCCAGAGGGGACAGAATCAAAATGTTGGTCGACATCAAGCTTCACGAGTCTCTGTGGAAGTGACTGTGATGATAACTGCCTGACAGCTGCGAAGCATCCACAGAGCACTCTATGTATTTGGCAGGGCTCCCGGAGCGTGAGCGTGCTTGGCCCAAAAAGTGTACAGTCGTGGTTGCACAACGGAGAAGAAACATCAATGCCTACACACGCTCATGTCGAGCATCACTTGTTTTGTAAGGAGATTCTCACCCTGCTGTTGCTTGGAAGTGTCGGTTTCATAACTGGTGAAATGGTGTTTTTATTGGGACTGTAAATGTTGCTCATTTTGACAGTGCTCAGCTTTATAGTTGCACAATACCTGTGGAGCGTGGAACATCTGTCAGACCATAAGGCTTTGTAGGACATGTAGGCCTGCAGTTAATGTCCATTTATGCCGTCATCATTCTGTTTGTTACCTACCTATGCAATCAATAGGTCGCATGTCATTATCCTGTGACTCTGAATACGTCATGGCATTTCATTGCAGCTTAATGTGACATTCATACAAATAACTTTTGGAATTGTTTTCCTCTGTCCATACTGTGAGGTTTTCATTCAAATGTTGCTTCTATTTTGTTGAGCTTTCTGGTTTCGGCATGAGATATCATATGTTTCATGTCGACAGTTTTTAGATTTGACAATACAAAGCAACAAGTTAAGACATTTCCGAAAAAATAAATGTTCTCATCTTGTGACCTTTCAGATTTATCTTTTCTATCCTTTGCAGGTTCCAACCTCTGATATCATGTGTTTGTATAAAGCATAGCTAACCCAGTCTTACTGCAGGTAAAGCTACTTTATGCTTTTTTTAGTGAGTCAAATATTAGAAAGTAGAACTGATGTCTGAAAGTAATGATGACTTTCATAACACTGCTTTAATACAGCAGTTAGTGTATATGTGTTTGTTTAACTATAGAAGTTGACTGAGTCATACTAATCCTCTGGAAGCCATCTGTTGTTTGACCTCCTCCTTATCGACACACAACCAGCCTCCACAGGTCCTGTGTGTGTTCGTATGTGTGTGTGTCCATGCCCAATAATCTGGTGTGTTTGTTTGTGTGTGCAGACCATGACTGTCAGTCAGCCATCCTGGACCAGACGAGGGAGGGTGGGGGTGTCATTAGCTAAAGCTTAGCATAGGCCATGTTTAGGGTTAATAGGGTCATGCTCCTGCCAAATGTGCACATGTGGGACTTATTTTAGTCCAGAGGTTAGCCTGGCTGAAGGGGGGCGGCTAGTTTTGAGGTTCACTAGCTAAGTGGGCATCCGTCATGATCATATTTCAGAGTGCTTTCGTTCGTTGATTCAGGGCTAGTATTTGAGTCGTTACAATTCAGGAAGCTGATTGAAATTCAGCCCATGAATCTGAAAAACCAGTATGAAGAATAATGAACAATTGGCATTGAGGGATGAATTGCTCCTTAGGGTTTCACCCAAGTTTATTGAATGAAAAAGTATCCAACTCCTCTTTCATTAAGATCCACATCTGTCTGTGCAGATTGTATTGTCTTATTGCTCTGTAGTGATGTTGAAGCTTGGTGAAATTTTGTGATTCAAACAATCTTGACCAACAGCAGGAGTCTATAATTCTGGCACTTTCACACCATTTACTGCTCTGTATTTGACTGCATGTATTATGTCTTTTGATAACACACAAAGCAGAGAATGACTGCATGGTTTGCTGCAAAAAAACTGAAATGGTTCAACATTTTATAAATATGCATGTTTGCTTTGTTGCCCAGAGTCAGATCAGTGTCTGCTAAATATGAAGCTACCACCTGCAGGCGTTAAGCTTAGCTTCACATGAAAAGTGAAGATTGTGCACAGTATCAATGCTTTGAATGTCCCTGTTGCAAGCCAACCAGCTGCAGCGGTTTACAGTACAAACCGCTATTTATATTCTCCTCTAACTCTCAGCAGGAAGGTGAATGAGTTCAGAACATTTTGAACTGCTCCTTTTTAGGAAAACTTGATTAAATGAGTGGAGACACATAATGACTATATATAAGATGTGGACGTAGTCATCATGATGTCACACATTGGTTTGTGGACTGCCGTTTTGATGCCTCAAAGTCTGACTATTTGGCCCTCGCCATCTTGGATTACGGCCGTCGCTATGTTGATTTTTTGCAACCAATGAACAGAACTTATTTGGAATGCAGAGGAGTGACGTAGATGCATCGTATACGGCTCTGGTAGCAGCAGCAACCTGTCAATCCCACTAAGCCCAGACCAAAGGTTTTCAGCTGTTTTCCCAAACTTTTCAGAGAATGGGCAGATTTAATTTGTTTTGGGATTTTCTTTCACTCCTCCCCACTTGTGTAGAGAAAAGTTCCTCGCCCTACTTTACCTTTTTTAGACTGGTTTGTTTCAGGTTAGAATCACTAGCCCCTGTATTCAGGCCATGTTGGTGGCTTGTGGTGGCTCCAAATTTTAATCCTTCAATTTGTTATTTGTCCTTCATGTGTGTAAATAGATATTACTATATGCCCAACAAGATCATTGATAACGTGATCACACCTAAAAACTGATCCTATTTTAAGTAATTTTGGTCTTAGAAAAGACGCATCAGTTTATTTGGAGTGTGTATATATATAGTTTCTTTTGAAAGAAAAAAAGCTCTGGTGGGGTGTGATCTTCGGCCAATAGCAGACACTGAATCACACCAAAACCTCTGGCCAATTACAAACCTTCGAAACCTTTTAAACTTATTTTTGTGTTCTGGGTTGCAATACGATCTTGATTTCAAGCACTCTAAAAATAAGTCTTTAGGTGCTTTGCTTTTTATAAAGGTTGCTCTAAATGAGACATGTTTTGCTCGTCATCATGCTGATAAATGTGATTTCTTCAGTTCAAGCCGGTGTATTTTTACACCCACTCTGCTGCTGTTGTTCTCTCGTTTTCCACTCTTGCGTCATGGCAGCTTGTTCTTCAACTATTCTCAGTGATATTTCTGAAGTTTGTTGTGGCATGAGTCATCCCATTTCATTGCAATTTTGTCTCGAAATAGGTTTGAAATGCGACAGCATCAATTTATTCCTTTTGGGAGACAGGTTTTTAGCACCTTAATGGAAAAAGGTTGAAGCAGGATTGTGGCAGTGTGGACGCTTGCATAAAACAAGGTCCTGTCCTGACCTGCTGTGTAGGATGTGTACTGTTTGCTGTCGACAGTTTCTCTTTCACAAGTTCTTCTCTTTACGTCCTCTGAGTAATAGATTTATTTTGTCAATGAACGGACACGGCTGGTGTAAAACTCTAAAGTAGCTTTAGACAACTTAACACCACTTTTTTCAGGCATGAATATATTTCACTTAAGTTTCAAAGACAGCGGTGAAAGTAAAAATGTATTTTCCTTTCCATTTTTGCAACACTACACAGAACATCCGGCCTTGACACAACAGCAATACAATCCTGGCAGGTATGGACACTTCCTCTCTGCATTGTTTAAATCCCACAGCTGGAGAAGCATCCAAGGCCAGTCCTGCTCAACACACCAGACTTGTCAATGATTTGTGTGGCGTCTAATTTGTTCTCCATATGGTGCATACACACACATACATATTGGCTAATACTCCATACACACTGACTAACACGTTCACATACACACAACTATCCCCTCCCGACTTTTTCTCCATCCTTCTTCTTCCAAACTGCAAAAATATACTGGGCCGCATGTGCCCTACATCGGTCTGTTACAGTGCAGTTTCTAAGGAAAGGTGCAGGTTGGCTGTACCCTTCAACTAGCATTAATCTGCTGGATTGGATTTAAGGAGCCACATGGGATTCATCTGCCATCTGGGCCTGTATGTAGCTCTGTGCAGTGTACAGTTCCCTGGTCAAAGTAAGGGACTTGGAGTGCTCGAGATGTAGGTGGGAAACAAGACAGGGTTTCTGTGGTTGCCTGCTCTCTGCTAAAACCATCCTGTGTGTTGGCTTTATTAGAGCGTCACCTTTGATTAAACCACCCCAGAGGAACGTTTGGTTTGTCTGATGAGAGCACCCCACAGGGGTGGGGCTTTGATGTAGAGGAAATTATTCTTGACTGGGAGACACCAGGGAGGAGAGGTCACATCAACACTGGTTGAGTTTGAAAAGATGCAGAGGCAGGGTGTTTCAGCACACTCTCCTCTTAAGTTTTCCACAAGGAAGGAGAGGGAGGAAGATGGGAATGAGATGGTGAGAAAAAGTGTGTTTGTGTGTGAGGGTATCTGCAGGGTTTCCAGGTGCTGTACAAAGATGGTGACCTGTTGCACCACTACCAGAAGGAATGATTATTTTTTTCCCTCAGCAACACTTTGAAGTTCCTCTTCCTCTGTCTGCATCCCTTTTTTTCTCTTGATCTCCTGTTTTCAGTTTCACATTGATTTACATCTTCCTACCTTTGAAGTGCAAAAGACAACCTCACTTTAATTTCAGCTAATGAGTGCTGCATTTTAGAAAGGGATATTTCTTGGGATGAGGTGATGAAGGTTTTTCAGGTGAAAATTTGCAATGCAAGTGGTGTGGATAGTATCATTTGGAAAAATAGGGCAGCAAGAAGCATTTAGAGGGTTATTTTTGGTTTGATGAAACTCTTTCTTTTACAATAACAACATACAGAAAGAGGAGAAATTCAAGAACTGGCAAAAATTATGCAAATTAGAAGAAAAAAATTTAGTGTGACTTTGCAACAAGTACATGATCAAAGGACACCACACGAGTTACAGGATCCTTCACAAAGTGTATTTGCCACTAGGAACCATCCAAAATGGTGATAAAAGCTGACAGCAGAGTTTCCTCATAAGAGCTATTTACAAAGCTGCTGAGAACAACTTGTATTGAGGGAGAGAGAAGTGCTAAGCTAAAAGAAGGGGCGACTTTTACCCTGTTACTATATGGATGACATTGTGTTTCTGAATCAAGTTGTTCACTGTGTTCCAAATGATAGGTGAATGTTTAGTGTAAAAAGGAACTAGATTAGCATTTCATTAAATTATAATCGATAAAAATGTAAAAATGCCCTTGATTTTTCAATTATTAATTATATTTAATTACAAATATTTTAATTCGATAAAATAAATTGAAATAATAATTTGATTGAAATGAAATATGTATTTTTGGAAAGATAGATCTAATAAATTGAGATATTAAAAAATGATGAGGTTAATTTAAATCAAAATGAGCTTAGATACAATATATAATTAATATAAATATACTTAATTCAAATATGTAAATAAATTCAGATGTAAATACTAAGGCTAAAAGTAGAACAGTACTTTCAATTTGATTTAATTCATTATTAATCTATCGATTATTTGATCATTCACTAACCCCTAAATAGATTATTCTATTGTGAGCAGAAAATTGCTTAAATTGAGATTCCAGACATTTATGGATCATCATCATTTTGGTGTGTACAGTCACACAAAGGTAATTTTCTTGTCTATTACATATGAAATATTTGCATAATCAGGGTTAATTTTTCTAAACTTTGTACAGCTCCTTCAGAGCTATACAGAAGACATTACACAACTGTTTTCACAGGTTGAGTCGTGCTATACAGGACGAGTTAACTGAACTTTGTGTGTAATATCAGCTCAGTGCCTCTTTAATGATTGGTTATTAATTACACATGTGTTTTTTACTGCTATGACAAGTCAAAATGTCTGCTATGAAAAATGTCTGTGTGCATGTCAGCTAACTGACGAGGATTATACTTCTGCTGAATGCAACCATCATTAATGTTATTAGTTCCACATGTGCTTTTTCTGCTATAACATGTCAAAATGCCATGAAAAGAGCTTATGTCAAATGTTTGCTGGCTTCACCTTCTCAAATATCAATATTTGTCTGCTTTCCTTCATTTCATGACATTAAAGATTTGATAACTTTATTTTTATCTGATCGATAAATTAAAAAATATAGATACTTAGTAGATAAATGGATAACAAACTAATTTGCATGCCTAATACAATTACTGCACTCCCCTCTTCTCTGTTCTAATATGCAGCTTCTCATGAGATTTAGTCAAGCATCAAATTTTCTGACAGTGCCTCAAAAAATTCTCCTCAATTACCACTTTGTTTTTTGCTTCAGCAAAGTAAAATCCTCTTTGGGTTTGTAGTGTTTCAGACTGAAGCCCAGAGTTAATTCCTCTGCTCATGCACACTTTTTGTGGCTGGATGCAGCTCTCACTTCATTTTTGTATCTGTCCCCGGTGTATTGTATTACTTACAATCTAACAAAAACAAAAAAACATGGATGACAGTTATTTCCATCAGCATATTTTCATATATTCCATTGTTTTGAGGTTTCCCAGTCTTTCTAGTTTAATAAACTACACTGTCCAATATGCAGCTGACACAAAGCAATGTGCTGCATGGCAGCGCTCCAAATTACTGGTGGGTCTTTATGGCCATTTGTATTTTCTCTGTGTCCGAGCTCGGCTGGGGCCGGGCCGGTAGTTGACAGCAGATGATCCCTTCTTTAATGAGATTTTTTTTCCTCTCCTCTCTCTGTCTCGCTTCATGGCGCCACAAGGGAATCATCTAAGGCAGATAGAAGCCCTGAGACATGAAGAGAAAAAAGCTTGGACACAGATAGGACACCAGCACGGAGACCGACAGTCAGGGAGGGAGGAAGGAGGGAAGGAAGGGGAGGATGAAAGGAGGGATGGAGGAGATGGGGAGACAGCAAGGGAGAAATTAGTCATTGTTGTACACGGACAGATGCCCAACTCCTCTCCCCTCGACCTAACTAGTTGTCAGTCAAATTACTGATGTTCATTTCAGATATGAATATCAGCTCTAAGTGATAGTTTGTGCTGGTAGCTGACAAATCAGCCTAAGACACATTTTGCTGTTCATGGGTGTTGGATGTCATATTGAAGGGATCATGACTATGCATAATTGATGTTGTTTATGTCAGCACTTTGTAATTATCTTTGTATGTCATGTACGGTACATTTCAGCCCTGTGGGTTGTCAAGGTGATGTTCATAATTCATCAGAATTGATTTAGAGCAAGATTAAGATTTAATACATGTCACACTCTATTCATCCATCATATCCAGATTTGGTTCACAGCTTATGTGCTTGAACCATATTTACATTCATCCAACCATCCTTTATCTCTACCTGCTGTTCAGGTAAATGAAGGGCTGAAGCCAATCACAGCAGGCTTTAGGTAGAGACCGACTGACAATAACAGACAAACACATTCACACTTATGGGCAAAGTCAGATGCTAAACACCTTGTGTTTGATTCAACCTTACGTAGCCAAAATGAATGATTGGTTTTCTTACTTGTCCCACACCCTTGAGTTATTTTATGTTATTCTCTTTTATTCTGTATTATTTTGGGTGGAGGTAGTGACCTTTTTAGCCATGATCGTAGCCTGGCTCTAGGGATGGCAGTGTTGGTTTGTCAGATTGCCACGTAATTTCATGTTCCCCAGAAGGTGTACCTTAATGACTTTTGTGATCCCCGGTCTTTTGATTTATTCATCAGGTCATGTTTTTAAGTCGTCCAATACTTTGGTTATGACCGAATACCTGCAAAACTCTCTGCCTTGTTTGTACTTTGTGTTTAGTGTTAATTAGAACATGTTAGCATGCTAATATGTTAAACTACAATTATGAACATGGTTAACACATTATCATCAGCATGTTGGCATTGTCATTCTGAGCATGATAACATGCTAAAGTTAGCATTTATCTACAAGGGCCACTATTTCTTAGCACAGCCTCACAGAGCTGCAAGAATAGCTGTAGATTCATAATTTTGATTTATTTTCTCTTTTAATAACTCCATATTTTACCATATTGCATATACACTTTAAATATATGTTTAACCACTAATATTTCCCAGTGTACCTTTGACTACTTCTCAGGCATCCTTACATAAAATACTCTGATCTTTAGAGCCTCTCAGGTGCATTTACAGATTAATTTCATGCATTTACTCAAACAGAGTGTAAGAGTCCATCTAATTGGAATCTAATTACACAGAATGCATGTTAACACCAGATGTATAGGGGTCATTTATTTGCTCATTAATCTAGCTCCATCTATCTAACCACCATGCCATACAGCCAGACAACCCCCTCCGTCCATTATGACTGATGACTTCTGCTCAGCGCCAACAAATCATAATGAACCCATCTGACAACCGTTATGGCGCCTTTTTAGCCCGAAAGCAAAAGCACAATGGGAAGTCTCTCAATGGAAAAGCGAGTAAATTCACCACAAATTACTTTCTTTATTGTTTGCGAGAGAAAGTCTGGAGACAGTGGGAGGGATGAAGGAGGGGTGGTAAGAATAGGATGATATACAGGTAGTAGAGGGGTTGCATAATGGTGTGGTGGTAACCACATCCTCGCCATTGTTACAGTCCTAATGTGTTTGTGTGTGTGCTTGCTTGCATTGTAGCATGTGGGGTCTGACTTTGAGCCTGTTTCCTTACAAAAGCCTCCCAGATCATTCCTTTGTTCTTTCTCTTTTGCTCCGCTCTTCCCTCTCTCTTTCTCGCAGCGTGGCTTCCTCAGAGAGAGAGGTTGATATATGACATCTGTTTGACTGGAATTGGATTGTGGACATCCCTAGTGGCACATGGAAACGCATCTATGGTATTTTCTTCATGCGTTGTCCATCTGTATTGAGGGATGAGGCTGTAGAGAGGGAGGAAGGGGGAGGTTTGAATTGAAAAAGAAATAACTGAAAATCACTCTTGAAAGAAAAACTCACTTGTTCACAGCTGAAATGGCTCCCTGAACTATCAGCAATCCCAGACAGGGAAGGATGGAGAGAAGGAGGAAACCAGAGAAATATTGAAGGAGACTGTGAGAGAATCAGTTAATGAGAAATGGAGGGAAAGTGAGGCTATAAAAGAGAAAGGAAGGCCAACATCAAGCCTCGTTAAACTGACAGACTACTGCCAGAAAGCTTATTGCCTTGTTTCCATCTGAGTGATAGACTGTCTTAAACTCTTGTCTTCCTTCAATATCCACTTTGACTCTGTTTCCTGTCTAAATGTAGGTTACATCTACTGATAGTAGAGGAATTAGGCACTTTGGCAGCTTTCTGTTAAAGCCACTAAAGAGAAGGGATTTCCTTTGTCACGGTGAAGTTATTGACCCCTTTTACCCGCTGTCTTCTGTTGAATGTTAAGTCAGAATACAGAGGATGTTCTGACCATATGCCTTGAAAGCCTTATTGATGGAACAAGTGGCTTGGCTTCCTCACAGTGAGGCTGATATACGACATCTGGTTAACTGGAACTGGATTGTGCACATAAGGGGAATTCAGGGAAGACGAACATTGGCTGCTGCTAAGAGAATTTAACATTTTCTCTGTTTTTCTGTGTAGTAATGTGTTTCACCTCCCCCTTCTGAAGGATTATTCCATTTTGTTACAACTTGGGCCTTATTTTGGCCGTAATGTTCTGTCAGTTATGATAACAACGTCAGCAGCACTTGAGATCTGGCAACACAGTGACATTGCTACAAGGAAGTCCGACAAGAAACATGCACAGTCAGGTGATAATACAAGTCTTTGTTTCTTGCCCTTTTGACTTTTTTTATTGCACCAATTATGTTCTTATTACCGATAGGAATGATTGGGAAAAATGATGAAAACCATAGACTGTCTTGAGATGGGATCACACACACTACGACTCTAAATCAAGTTGGGGCGTAAAGTGTGTGTGGGTGTGTGTGTGTGTGTGTGTGTGTGTGGGTGTGTGTGTTTGAATGATGGTCCAGTTAACACATCTTGTAGGCTATACCACATGTGAAGTCTCCTCTGGATTAAAATGAAAGCTTCATTTAAAATTAGTCATCCATCTACTGGTTGTGATGAATGGCTCAGAGGCAAACGTTGAGTCTGGACGACTGGTGTTTGTGTGCAGACACACTGTGTTGAAATTATGGAGTGATGGTTAGTGGGCGCTATCTCTTTTTCCATTTAATATCCCCAACTTAAATTCCTCCCTGCCCCCCAATGCTCATCCTTAAACAGTGTCTGCATTATGCATGGCCCAGAAAGTGTATCATAGTAAATATGAAATATGCATGAGCCATCTCCCCCCCCCCCTCCCAAAAAAAAAGGAAGAGATCGTTTTGTGTTGTCTGATTGTGTTAGGGTCTAGGATCAATGAATTAGTCATGTGTGCGTGTGTGTGTGCGTGCGTGTGTGTGTGTGTGTGTGTGTGTGTGTGTGTGTGTGTGTGTGTGTGTGTGTGAGAGAGATTGACTGTCTCTGTGTTTGTGTGTGGTATTTTCTTCAAATGGCAGCAGAAATAAAAAAAAAAGAAAGATAGGTTTGCAGAATGGATGGTGGTGACAGAGTGAAGTACAGGATGAAAGAGTGAAAAGAAAATGGATACAGACTCAAATGTCGGTGTACGATTCAAAAGAGGACGAAGGAACCAAAGAGCAAAGTAGGAAGAAAGAAAGGGGAAAACAAGGGCAACAGATCATCAAACAGAAGGAGACTCTTCTGGGGACTGTCAATAGAAGCAATATCCACTGATTGATTGTGTCACTGTGTCACACAGCGCTGATCCCTGGAGACCTCGTGGGGGTGTCTGTTTGTGTGTGCGGAGGGAAGGGATGGGCGGGGGCTCAGGGCCTCAGCTGTTGTACAGGGGGGCCACGCGCCTGTTTTGGAAACACTCCAGAAATCCCATATTGTGAAGCCGCAGTCACCACAAAGGGAGCGCCTCTATTTTGAGGGAATTTTTTTTGCTTCTCCACCCTGTTCCCAATTTATGATTGTATTTGTTTGGGGTGCACGAGAGAGCCAGACGATGGATTTTTAATGAGACAGGAGAGCAAAGCGTGTGTGTGTGTGTGTGTGTGTGTGTGTGTGTGTGTGTGTGTGTGTGTGTGTGTGTGTGTGTGTGTGTGTATGGTGAGAGGTTTAGTTTAGAGTTGTTACGCTTGGAACCGGTTATTGAGGGAGGTTTCCACCAGGATGTGTCGTTAGGGTTTGCTTGGCAAGAGGCTTTCAGCCACAGTTCATCAATGTGGCGGTGGGGATAAACATCTCGCCCACGCAGACCCACAGCTGTACACACACACACACACACGCACAACCTGAAACAAACCTTTATAGATAACTTCTGTGGTTAGACCATGAATTACTGCTTGAGATGCTTACGTCACAGACATTATCCAAAAAGTGGTGACTATCTGTGCGCACACACACACACACAAATATGACCCCACACACAGATAATCCAAACAGGTCGGGGTTCACTCAGGTCATGGCCTAATCAGACATGGCTGGGTTAGTGTGGCTGTGTCTGATTTCATCTTACCTTCTTTGTCTGTGATGAGATGGTGTGTTTAATTCCCAACATGAAAACATACTGCAGATGGACGGTCGGCAATCACAGCCCGTGGTTGATTACTCAGCTAAGTACGTGTACATGGAGATGTGTGTGAGTGTCCGGGAGACTTTGGGACTCCCGCTGAGGCGTTCCTGATGGTGGTTGATAATGTGATGAACCTGACTGGAAACTGATTCAAGAGGCAATTGACATTTTAGACATTTAAAAAAAATAATTAAATTTAAAAAAATGTCTAGCTCAAGGACCTTCGACAGATTTGGATTTGTTCAAACTTCTCACAGTTTTGGTAACTGGTAAGTTTTTAATTTATTGATTGTGGTAAACCATAGTCCCAAATACCACTTTGCTGTGGCGCTTTTGTTTTGCACTACCCAGTGCAACTCAACCTTGTGTGCCAGAGGAGTGACACAGAGAAGCACTTACTGTATTGAAATGTGTAGATGGAATGTATTAATCTCAATCAGCCAAAGTTTACATTATTATTCCTAATAATGTAACCAATATGACTATATCATCTTTCCTTCTCTTCCTTTTCCTTTAAAATAAATATCCTTCCAAAATGAATGCATTTATTTACGCCCACCACCTCCTGAAAAGTGCTGTATAAAATAAAATGTCAAGCTGAAATTTATTGTCACTATGTCCTTATTATAATGTCTGCAGAGCTCTTTATTCTCACCTCTTGCACCCTTCATCACTCATTCTCATTAAAAAGAAAAGATGCTATAGTTATTTTTAACAGACTTATTTTTTGATGTACTGTCTTCCTGTTTGGTTTGACTGACAGCTCTGATAGCCACTGTGCACAGTTTATTAGCTGGTGTGTACTATGCTGGAGCTGGACTGGACAGTTAATGATGACACAGTGACTAACTGGGGAGACTATGAAAGTGTGTGTGGGAGTGTGTGTGAATGTGCTGTGAATAATTGTGTGTGTGTCCACTCTTCCCCAGAGGTTTAAAATCTATTGAGGGGATGAGGGGGGGGAGCAGATTGAAAGATGAGATGGGGAGAAAGAAGAACGGATTAAAAAAGATACAGAGGAAACAAGAAAGCTTATGAACTTAATTAATGGCTTGATCTTCCATTGCCTTGAGCTCATTCCCCTGTATATTTGAGGTGTGTGTGTGTGTGTGTATGGCGGTGCTTTTTCACTATAGGAATTTTCATGGGCTTTACTTGTGCAAGTGAAACAGCTGGGCGTTGTGAAATCCAAGCCTTCCTCTAAGTAGATTGTCTCCCAAGAGCTCACTGAGGACGTTGTTAACTCCCGTAGGACTGCTTGTCGGTCTGTGTGTGTGTGTGTGGTGTTAAATGGGGATTGGCTGTTGAGTTATTGTCAAAGTGGCAGACAGCATCTCTTCTCTTCTTGCCTGTGCTCCTCTCCTTCCTTTTTGTCGCCTTGCTTTTCCATTCCTCTCTCCTCCATTCCTCTTCTCGGCCCACGAGAAGCTCAAACGGATCGGAAACAGCTGTGAAAATTATTCTGTCTAACGAGGGCCAATCTTGGCTTCTCTGTTAGCTGCGTTGCGATGCCTCAGACTTGGCTTTTCACGAAGAAAAGCACCCTGCCTCGAAAATCCCCTCAAAGCATGCAGTGTTGTTTTAACCCTGGTCCCTTTGTTTGTATGTGTGTGCGTGTCCTCTCTACAGGGTTACCAATATGCAATGGATACCACAGTTTCTGCCAAAAGGCCGACTGCCAGGCCAGAGAGAAGAGAAGAGCGGGTGCAGCCACCCTCTCCCCATCCCTCCCTATTATAGTCTCTTGACTTCGCTCTCGGCCACACTGTCCATTTATTCTCCTCTCTCCTTCCTCATCCCTCTTTGTTTTTATTCTCCTTTAAACAAAAGCAAAAAAAAGTTCAATCTGCCTCCCTCTTCTTCTTCTTCTCTTCCCTTTTTTTATTCCCCTCCATCTTTCCCTCTCTTTCTATATTGCTCTTGGCTGAAGCTCAGCTCGTGGTCTTCAGCCTCACCGCTCCTCTCATCACACACCGCACTGTCTGAGAGAGAAAAACTAAGCCAAGCCAATAAGCCGAGGGAACTGACAGCCAGAAACCATGAGATGATGAGTTCACTGCTGAGCTGTGTGGACATACCGGGTCACAAGACAAATTCCAGGCCTCTTTGTGGCTACATGTGATAAGCGTGGCCTTGAAGGGCGTCTAGGAAGTGCACTCCAAGACTTCATTGATTTCATGAAGCAGAGATTTCAGAAAGATATCATTTTGGCCAGGTTGTCTTCCATTCTTGCAAGAATACATTTTCATCTGAGGTTTTCTCTTTCAATGCAGATTGTAATATTCATGCTGATCATTCCTTCTGTCTGTATTCTGCCCATTTTCAACACAATTGACACAATTGACTGAATAACTGCAGCTCTCTTTTGTGCGGCAACTACTTACTTTTTGTAGCCGGCTCGCTCTTTCTTCCCTCGTAAGACTACCAAAGCAACCTTGTTTCGCACAGGTAGGCATGGCAACTGATGCTTTTTGTACCTCTTTTTTTCTTTTCTTTACATTTGCATAGACTCCATTAAACTTATGTTCTGAGCAGCATCTGTTCAGGGAAAGCTATTTTCTACGGTGTATAGGCATGGAAATGTTTTCCAAAACTGTCTTTTATGTTTCATCGGGGTACGCACCGCATTAGGTCGTCGTGGTGGGGTCTGATTCTAGACAAATCCTCACGTTTGTATGGATCCAATAAATTAACAACAATAGAAAAAGTTGATCTTAGGTTAGATTTTGGACAATATATATATATATATATATATATATATATATATATATATATATATATACATACATGTGCATACTAACAAGGGAAAAACAAAAATGTTCTTTCTTTCACACTTTTTTAAACATGCATTCTTTAAGCTTATTTACTCATCCAACAAGCAACATTAACATTCATTGGAGGCATGTTTTGTGTCTATCTAATCAATGCAAATCCAGTATTCTCTCTCAACAAACTCAACCAAGCATGGTTACATATACAGTAATCTGAGTCTTATAGACCTACTAACAATAACAGTTTAAAAAAAAATAAAAAATGTATATGTCGGAACACCTCTTGTTGTGCATGTTGTCACACAATGTGTCATTGTGTGATTTCCTCTTGCATGTATTCTAACATAAAATACAGAATCAGCTGGCTGCTCCGGCTCTTTTTCAAAACAATCATCTTGTATTCTTGGAGTGTTTTTGGCCGCCTCAGCTCTGCTCTCTGTATGCCTCTGGCCCCTGTCTTCCCTCTCTCCGTGGGACCGTGGGATTGATTGATACCTTCATTTGTTCCTGAAGGGAAGAGGAGGATAAGTACATGACTTATCCTCTGTGTGTGGATGGAGTGGCGAGGGGGCGTTTTTTCTTTTCTTTTCTTTCCATCCCTTTTCCTGGACGCACCTCAGGCCCTCTTCATGCACACTTTGTTTTTAACAGTGACAAATTACCTCATTTTTTGAAAAGCATTTAGTAGGTCATTAGGAACGTGAGGTGTGGGGACTTTTTTTTGTCGCAAGAGAGCTCTTGCGTGCAGTCAGGTGGTGCCTGGTTATTTCTGCTATTTTCTTTAGTACAAATGGTACCAATTTTGCCTGGCACAGCAGAGTGATTCTCAGCATATTTTGGGCATGATGGTAAGCTTTTGTACCAGATTTGAGTGACGTGGACCGCAGCAGTTTAGTTTCCATAGTAGCAGGAATGGTAACATGAGGCGTTGTGGCTTTTTGCCTGTAATTGATTTAATCTATATAAATGTTGCGATACGCTGTGTGTCTTTAAGGCTGGTGACTGGGATAGTGAAAGCATACTTTTCCTTGCCTTAGCGTCTTTTTGTCTTCCCTTTGTGTCTTTTTTATTGCTTTACTTGTGTGTGTCTGTGCTTGTGAAATGTAAATGTTATGTGAATACCTGCAAATCCTCAGCAGGAACAACACAAGTCTTTGTTGTCAGGTGCAGACAGGAGCCGCCTCTCTTGGCTGCAGCGCTGCTTGTTCTCCAGAAATCCCTCAAGATCTACAGCTGTGAGTCTGGCTACCACACACTCCTTAGAACAGTAAGGGCACAGTGTGAGCACCACAGAAGAAGTGATGACATTCTGCCCACATCATGGTTGCTGGCGGTGCCAGAAACCTCAACCTCGGACTGCGCGGAGATAGATAACTATTTCCTGTGTTCACTCTCTCCCTCGCCGTTTCTCTGGCTGTATTTATTTGACATATGACTGGCAGGCAGAGATGGGGGGGGGGGGGAACCTCCCTTCAGAGTCGGCCATTTTGGGCTATGGTTAGTTTAGGATTTGGCACCCAGAGACCCATTACAAGGTAGCAGTCAACTTGGACTGATTTAAGTTATCCGCTACTCACTGAATGTACATTAGTCCAACTTTTAGAGAGGAGAGCTTTTAGAAAGTGCTCTAGCAGATGTTTCCATAGACTGCTGCCCTTGTGGATTTAGTGGAGGGTGAGCAGACTGATTGACTGCTGAAGAGGGGATACAACACTAGTGCTCTCTGTAAAGGTCAAGATCAGCTTCTATCAGTCATTGTACAGGTGAAGACACCTAATTTGCATTACAATTTAATTCAATGAAACCCAGTTTTTGCTCGTACATATTCATGCCTTCAGGCTCAAATACTGAGACAGGACACAACTTCAATCACTGTTTCACACAGTGCAACTACTCACAAAGTCTGCTGATTTGATATGTTCATTAGAAGTTAGAATTTAATTTCAATAGAATTAGAATTTAATTTCAATAGAATTAGAATTTAATTTCAATAGAATTAGAATTTTCATTACAATTTCACATTTAGCTTGATTCAATTCTGTAAATTACTTTGAGAAATGATATATACTTATACTACAGATTTTAAAATGCTTCAAAGGGCTTCAATGACTATTTTCATTATTGAATAGTCTAGCTATTATTTTCTCAATCTATTGGTCAAAAAAAATGTTGTAATGTTGTAAAAATGACCAAAAGCCAAAGGTGATGTCATCGATTTGTTTATTTTTCACTGGCAAATCCTCACATTTGAGAAACTAGTACCAGAGACCGCGTTTAACGATAAGTCAATTGTCAAAATAGTTACCGATTTATTTTTTCTTCTTCTGGCGATTGACTATTTATGAATCAATGAATTTATTTTGTATTTCTTATGAAATTGATTTAAATAATCTATGAATAAGTAATAAAACTAGAAATATACAAGGAATAAGTTATAAAAGTTAATTATTGACCCTGGAAGTAGTAGTTTGCCAAAACAATACAAACTAGTGATACAATAGTACATTTTAATAGGTGTCATTGGTTCTGTAGAAATAACCATAATTTTGTTGGGTCCTGATTCCTCAAGTTGCTGTAAACTTTCTTAAGTCAATTCTGCTTCCTGTTCCCACATGATGTCAGTGCAAAAAACTGTCAGAACATTTACTGGAGTGCATCTGGGGAAAGAGCTTAGGAAAAAAATGCTGACTGCTGTTGACAGGCAGTGGGAGGGGTTAATGTTGTGGACTGTTTGCCCTCTCAGCAACCAGCTTGGTGGTCACCCCTGATTGCATTCCTCTGTTGAAAAACTGCCGTTTGCTCACTTGCTCTTGGTCTTTTACCCTGCTGACCATCTGCAAGCAGAACCGCTCTTCTCCTCATCACCTCCGCTCAAGTCATCTTTTTCTTTTCCCTCTCCTCTCTCTCTCTCTCGATCTAAGAGAGATGAAAACAGAATTTTTCAATTAGGGGGAGCCGTTGAAAGTGTTTGCTTCAGGCTGCCGCACTGCTGCTGCTCTCTGCCCCCTCTGAGATCCTCCTGTCGTTTAGTGTGTTTCCTTCCCCCTCCGCCTCATTCCCAGCACAGCCAGGGGGGAAGCGGGAAGCGGTGAGTAACTTTTAAACATTTTCATCCCCTTCATTCAACGGCTGATTTGTTCGTGCCGGCTTCTGAGGCACTGATTGGTGGAGAAGAGTTGTCTTTGGCAGGGAGTCAAGACTTTTCCCCTGGGTGGTGTAAATTCTGCATTTTGACACTTTCATTCTGGATAGCTAAGCCCCTCAGTGATTGGTTAGTTTTCTTAAGGGCACTGTTGACTTATCTTGACGATTTAGGAATGTTTTTATTTTGGGAGGGCATGCATACCGTGACAATTTGGGCAATCTACGTTGCGTGTGTGTGTGTTTCATGTCTCACTGTATCTGTGCTTTCACAAGTGTGAGTTCAAATTTAAGTGACTGTGTCTACACGTTGGTGTGCAAATCCGTCTCTGAGATTTTTACAGTGAATTACGACTGACAACTGAGTAAAAGCGCCACTTGAGTCTTGTCTTTCCGTTCCCTAGGGTGCTGCTTTGTTGCTCTGCCAACGCAGTTGTCAGGAGTGGGTGGCGTTATCTTTAGACAAGGGGGGAAAAGACAGAAGTGAGAAAATGTGTGTTAAGGGAGAAAGAAGGGGAAGAGAAATGGTTAAAGGTGTAGTAAGTTAAAGGGAGAGGGGAATAAAAAAAAAGCAAGTGAACGACAGAAGGGAGAAGAGAAAAAAGGCAGTTAAGAGGCATTGCCTTGTCATCTCAGCTGTTGTGATTTAGGCAGGCTGACAGCACAAAAATCTCCCAGCATCTCACAGCTGTGCAACATGCCTTCCCCTTTTTATTTTTAACCCGGATACTTATATTGGGCTGCCAGGTCCAGGCAGCGTGCAGACTATTGTCTCCTAAACTGTGTGTGTGTGTGTGTGTGTGTGTGTGTGTGTGTGTGTGTGTGTGTGTGTGTGTGTGTGTTTGCATGTGTCTTGGTGTCACTGTATCAGCGCATGCCTATATATGTCAGCGGCACGAGTTTCACTCTCCGACAAAATTGGGGGCTCCTTTCCTTGAAGCCTTCGTTGTGTGCTCTGCCTCAAATCATGTCACATGTGACAAGTTTAAGAACAGTTTACATGTGTGAGATCCAGCACTGGCTCAACAGCCTTTATTGACCGTGTGAGTCTGTCCGTAAATTGCCAGAGTGCATTCCACACAGACATGCTGCCAGCTCTGTTGATGGCACCCTTGTGTGAGCTGCTGGTAAAAGACTAACAAGGGGAGAAAAAAAAAAAAAGAGGTTTGTATTTAGAGCACAGCGAATCCTGCAGCTTCCTGAGCCCCATGCAGCTCGCAGTGTCTCTGTACCTGGGCTGCGAGCACCCACCCACAGCAATGACACCTAGAAAAAAAAAAACGGCCTCTGCGTTGACTGATTTAAGGGCGTTGCTAGGGAACTTGTTGTGTGTTTTTTTGTGTGTTGAAAAATCATATCATCAGTGGAATTACTAGATAAATTGGATTTGTTGACAGTTGTGGAAAGACCTGCCCTCTCATCCTGCTACCACTTCCTGCCAGCCTTCAAGACAAACATCCCTCACTTCAAAGTTTCTCCGGGAGTAAAGAAAGATTTAGAATCTGCTGAGCTCACTGAAGCAGCGGGATGATGAACGTTTCAGGGTCAGGGAGGGAGAGGGATGGAAAACAGAGGGATGAATGAATTAGCTTCTGCAAGTGGATCTTTAGTTGCTCCTCAGGCGGTGAGTGTGGCAATTGATTTGGTAAGCGAGTGGTCGCCTCACCCAACCCCCATCCTTCCTCCTGCTGCCAGACCTACCGCCTGCATTTGTGTGTTGTCAACCAATCGATATCAAGGAGCTGGCTCACAGCGGTGTATCAACTTTGAGCTGCATTGATCAGTTCCATTGATTTGAATCCTAATTATGTTCCATCATCTGAATCTCTAAAAAGGGCTGAAATTGTGCCACTCATTTACAAGCTCCAGATAAAGAGTCTTTTCTTTCTGTTTTTCACTATTATCATTGTGCAATCATTTCTTTCTTTTTGTGAGATCATTTATTTAATCCTACCTCCTCTGTTTCTGATCGGTATTAAATTTACGAAATTAGTCCAGGATCTGTTATTGTGAAGATTTAAATTTTTATCTTCATGTTTGAGCGGTGAATTTTCACCTCCCACAATATTCTTCACAGAATGAGACGTCATCTCCTGGCAATGCCGCATCGTTTCTGCCCGGATGCAAGGACCATTTTAATTAAGAAGTCTAAAACTCTACAGCCGTGCTTGCAGCTCTGTCAGGCTATACTTAGTGATAAACCAAAGAAATGGACAAACTTATTCATCCTGAAGGGGACATGCATTTTTCGAACCAATTTTCATACCAAATCATTCAATAGTTATTGATACATTTCACTCAAAACCGCAGTTGTCATCCTTATTGTGGCGGAAAAGTCGAGGGATCACTTCAGAGGTCAGTTAATACAACATCTGAAAAGTAAATCATAAATGTCTGTACAAAATGTTAGCCAGTAGATGTTGAGATATGTCACAAGATGGGTAAAAAACTTTTTCTCTTACACAATTTCACAGAAATCCATCTAATAGTTTCAGTCTGGACCAAAGTGGTAGCCCAACGACTATCAGACCAAACTGCTGACTGACGTTGACGTCCTTAGAGCCCTAGCATGGATACAATTTGGATTTCAATTTCCAAGCTTTCAAACATTTTGGCTATAATGTGACTGCAGACAAGGTTGTATTCATTGTGAGATTACACAGACATTTGGAAGACGGCTTTAGAGAAAAGAGACAGAAAACATGAGTCCCCTTGCGTAGTTTGTCTGCTTCTCTTCCTCAATCTCTACTCTATTTGTGTTGCGTCCTTCCTTACTGTTTTCTATCTGTGGGTCGTGGGACAGTACAGAATCTGTACTTCATCTCCATCCAGTGCCAGACAATGTCAGTCTTGGGACATTTAGCCAGAAGAAAGCTCTGACACAACAGGATGAAACTTGAATGAAATGACAGATTAACTGGGTAATTGGGTTGTGTCACAGTTATGACAGAAACTAAACTGAAACAAAAGCTCTTTCAGCCTCACTGAAGTCATTGAATGATATCTGAAGGTCCTTTCAAATCAAAAGAAAGCACAGCACCGGCCTAATTTGAATTAAACACCAGATTGCAATAGTCTCTTGTGTACTTATACATTTTTATCACACTTGCCTTTTCTTAGATGTGTCAGAATACACACACACACACACACACACACACACACACACACACACACACACACACACACACACACACAGAGTTAATGCTCTGGAGACGACCAGAGGCAAATGAGTGCAGCCAGAAAAAGCAGGCTGCCGGCTCAACTCGGCCAGGCTTGGCAACTGATAAGGTCGACCACGGGGAGATGTCTGCACTCAGGACCTGTCCGTCAAGCACAAGAGCCTGCTTCCCTCTCCTCGTCATAAGAGAGTGATGGGAGTGATTACGGGGGAGGAGTGTGAGAGAGGAAGATGGAGAGGCAGGGAGACAGATCTAGAGTGGCTTGGGAATAAGAGGATTGAGGCAAATTAATACAGAGAAAGGGAGTGGAGGAGGGTCAGAGAGAAATAAATGAACCAGGACGGAATCCATGAAACCGTAAAAGATTTGTAAAATGAGGAAGTGAAAAACTTCCTCAGGGAGGGGGGGAGTATGCCAGCCAAACTATCCTTACCAACTATTCTGACTGTAGCAGCACGTCAAAATGTTCTCCATTTCATTCCATCTCAACCACAACTTCACCCTCTGTTCTCATTGCATTGCTGTTTACTGCCTAAAACCTTCATTAGGTTACAGAGATTTAGTCAATTACCATAAAAATCTCATGGAAATCAAGTCATGTCATGCTGAGACCCGGAGGACACAACAATAGCACTCTGTTTGAGGCTCACAAATAGAAGACATTTTTTGTAAACACAACCCCAATTCAAAAATGTCCTATAGCAGCAGTTTTTAAGGAATATGTCTGTTTGAGGTGACTGGGTGAAGAGTTGGAGACTTCTGTATCCTCTAGTTGAACTTCTACTGTCTGAACTTTCCTGCTGATGAAGAAGGAAATGACTTTCTGCCTATGCCGTATGTTCAACAGTGGATGGAAGCGTCACTGAGTCATTTGTGTCCTCGATAACACATACACAAAGAGATTAATATGTTCAGACTTGCCCCGACTTTTTTTCTTTCCTTTTCTCTCCCACGTAGTGATCAAAGAGGCCCCAGATGTTGCTCTTCACCTATCTCCTTTCACCATCTCCTGACATTGTTGTGAAAGTGGCCTGAGTAGCGTTCACTTAGCTGAGGGCTGCCTCCGGTCCTGCAGCTTTCATTACACATGAGGAGATGGATTGGAGTTTTATGGGATGCGGAGCGGCCTTACATCTCTTGCGAGGGTTAATGAGGAAAATTAGCCACACAGCTGAGCCACAGCTTTGGGAACGGGCTAATTCGATTTCGTTCCACACATCCCGTGTTTTTCCATCATGTTTGGTCAAAAAGACTGATCCCCTGACACACCAGCCCTGCCTGTGGAAAAGTTTCATGGTGGAAAATTTGGCAGTGGAAATTCTTTGTTTTTGATCCATCTGCTGCATGCACCACACAAAACAGAGCTATTTTTGGTTTCACAGCAAGCAGCGGAAGTGCCAGCTCTCACACAGTTCATTAAAGTCCTGATGGAGGATAATTATGAACTGAATCACAGCGAGAGCAATGCTTTTTCATGTTCGTAGCAAAGTTGATACCATTTCCTCCATGTCTGCCAATTCACGGAGGTTTCGATCTGCATTTACTGTTCGTGGTTATCACCTGGAAAGTGTGGTAAAATCTTTGTTCAGGCTGTGTGAGGGCAGCTTCTCCGCACTGACCTCAGCCAGTGAGCTCAGGGTCATGAGTTAATGTTTCAGTGTCATATGTCCTCTGCTCGGGTCATGCTGAGCTAGTCCCAGAGGTATGACGGCTATGTGGGATAAGCATAGAGAGGGAAAAGGGCTGTAGAGGAGTGCTTTGTGGACTATATAACTGTCAGCTTGATCAGTATCGAGAGCAAGATAGGTAGACGTCAGACGGAAGACATCTTCCCAAAGAGCGTTGCTTAGGCCGATTCTTTTGTGAACACATTTAAATGTCTGAATATGACCGGAAATTCAAGCAGTTTACATGACGGTGGCACTATTTATGGACATAACGTGGGCATGTAAACTGGCATTGCTGGTTAGCTGCTGTGCTGCCTGGGAACTTTTCCTCTGTCTCTATGGCGACGTGCAGAGAATTTAGACTTGTCTCTGCTCTCTTTTTATCCTTGTTTATAATGCCAAGTTGCCATAAATACAGGACTTCAGGGAGCACTTATGGTAATACACCCAGTTTGTGGGGCAACAAAAGCTTTAATTAGGCTGAATGCCAACCATATGGGACAGCAGGTAGGCTCCCCACTCGTGTGGTCTAAACACACACACGCACATACTTACACACACACACACACACACACACGGTACAGATTCAGGGAGGGTTAGTAAAAGTACTAAAAATGGCCAAGCACCAAGCAAACAACTACCATTTAAAGGAATAGTTCTACATTTGAGGTCAGATGGAGCTACTGTCAGGAGATAAATTAGCTTAGCTTAGTCTGAAGGCAGCAGGAAATGGCTCACCTGGCTCTGTCCAAAGTTTAAAAACCTGCCTACCAACACCTCTAAAGCTAATCAACTCATCTTGTTTGTTTCATCTGCATTCATACACAAACAGAAATTTAAAAACAGCAATTTGTGGTTCCAAAGGTACCTAACTATGTAACTATTTATTGATGAATAACAGTTTATCCATCCACCCAGTATGTCTGTGCAGCATCTTCTCTGTGACATCTGGGAAGTCTCTGTGCCCGTTTGTCACAGCATGTAACATCCCGTACAACTACACATTTTCATTTTATAGAGCAGGCTGTAGCTTAAAATAGAGGGAATTGTTAGCAATCTGACATAATTGATACAGCAAGTCTAGTATTATAAACATGGTTTATGATGTTAATTAACAACTACTTTTGTTAATTGATGTTTGTTCACAGCTGGTGAAGAGGTGTGTAACTCAGGGAGCTCTGATGCAAATTGGCTCCTGCTATCATTTCCATCTTTGTGGAGTTTTTTTATAGTTGCCATGGTTACATTGCAAGCTGTGGTGGCAAGTACAAAAAAAGTTCAACCATCATCAGTAGCGAATGGCCCTGCACAGAAACGGCTTTCTGTCTGAAAGTACCTTAGAGGGACTGGTAGCTGCTGGACAGACCCTGACACAAGTATAAATCTCCTTAGCATACATGCCAGGTGAGATGACAGTGGGTGCCACAACTTGGCTTATTCAGCAGACCGGGCTGCAAATCAGTTATAGGACGAGGAGTAACGGGAATGAAAAATGAGCCGAGTTTATGGGAAGAAAGAGAGAAAAGGAAGTGGGGAAGTAAATGAAAGCCTATGAGGGTAGGTCAAGACAAAGGGCCATGGAGGATTAGAGAGAGTTAATTAAAAAAGAGAAAGAGGGGATAGGGTGAAGCTTAGAAAAGGTAAGTAAAGTGAGAGTGGGGAAACGCTGGAGCGAGTGGGAAATATCTGACCAGAGGAAGGAAGAGTAATAAGCACAGAGGTACAGTGTACCGAGGGAGGGAGATGAGGTGAAAGAGGTAGAGGAGATGCTGAGCGAGGGACTCGTGCAGCTGTAAGTAGAGAGGACGAGGTTAGAGGGAGATGGGAGGAGGAGGGAGGGGTGGCTGAGTGCGGTGCCAAGATGTCCCAGGGGTGATGAATGAGGCCATAATGAAGTATCTGTGCTCCTCTGCCTCTGCCTCTGGCTGGAGAATAACCGCAGCCTTGGCACGGCCGCAAGACCCGCTCAATCATGCCAAGGAGAAAACACACACACACACACACACGCACACACACACACACACACACACAGACACACACACACACACAGACGTTTGCATGATCCACACACACAACAGAGTCTGTGACAAGCTTCTGCATTGCAAATTACAGACACACACTCACACAGGAACTTTTGACAGATGATCTGTCTCTTCCTACCACCCACCGTATCCCCATCTCTCTCACACCCTCACACACACACACACACACACACACACACACACACACGCATTAACACATTCCAATACTAACACATTTCTACCTTTGTTCGGTTTCTGTCTCTCCACCCAGACCAGAGGTGGCAAGAGTGTGGGTTTTGTAAAACAACCTTTTGTTCAGTGTGACAGGCTGGCAATGCACAAGACACTGTTTCTACACACACACACACACACACACACACACACACACACATTTTTATTCAAGTTCAAATTCACAGCGCTTTGACTTGCAATTTGAGGTGCTTTACGACCACACATCTCTTCATGTGAGTATGTCAACAAAGTGTAGATGCTGTGTCTCTGCATCTGGTTTGCCTGCCTCCTTGATTGTGCAACACCCGTATCTAAATGTAGACAGTTGAAACCTCTCTTTCACCCCTAAAATGAAAAAGAATTTCTTCAGAAATTGATGTTGTGAGTTTATATAGCCTTTTATCCAGTGTTGGATGTATGCACTGTTATGTACACATGTATGTGCTTAATTGTTAACGGATTCAGATGCTCTTTTGTGCCAGCCTGTGAGTTGTGTGAATTGGTACCCGCACTGAAAAAAGGGATTTCTGCTCTCCTTTCATTGATGGTGTTGCAGAGGGGAAGCTTCGAATTAGGAGGGAAAAGCACTAGATGTACAGTATAGCCTGAAATTTGCTGACGGGCAGTTTTTCACTGATCCGTCCCAAAAGACTGGAGCTGGGAGAGAGAGAACTGGTGGAAAGTAGGACAGGGACGATGGATCTCTCTCTTACTCTCCTCTCTTTAAAAGACCATCCGCAGTATCCTCTCTATGTTGTTGTGCTTCTATTCATGTGCATATATCCTAAATGTGCTTGTGTATGCAGTATGAATTGTAAAAGTGCTGCATAGGATTCATTACCTGAAATTTAACTCTGTCTCCAAACATATCCATATTGGATGTAACCCCTGACACTTCATCCATTCCACCACGCCAACCTTGCATGGTGGAAGCTGCTTGTCATGTTGGCTGGGCCCATGGATAGTAGTACGGTATTCAGGAACAGGATCAGAGGAAGGTTTCATATTGTTGAAACACTAAGGAGTTTCATACTAAGGAGTGAGTAAATATTTAAAAAATCTGCCAAAATTGCCATAAAACTTAAACGAGTTAGCAATCAGTTCTCTATTACACATTCAGCAACCATATTAACATGGTATGCAGCCATATTTTTGGTTTTCCCATGAATGTAAGTCATACATGTACTCTCCTCTTAGCTCGGATTTGCTCTCCACCAACTCCTGAGGAAAATTCCTTGCTGCACCATAGCTTGTTAGCTGGTAGCTAACAATGTCTGCTGTCAGGTGCTTGGCACTGGGCAGGCTTATCATGTTCAGGGTGGTAGAAGTCACTGGAGTGATGCCGGTGTGTGCATGTGTATTTTGGCTCAATTTCATTCTGACAACCTGTAGTTTGATCTGTTTCCAGCCATCTTTCCAACAAACCAGCCTACATAATGCTCTCTGTAACTTGTTTCTCCTCCACTGCTGCAAGCTGTTCTTTTTTCCACATACCCTCATCCTGATTTATCTCCTTTCTTTCTGCTGTCTTGCCATCTTTGTTTCTGCCTCTCTGTAATTTGGCCACTAATGGTCGCGAAATTGATTCCCGGCAGTCTGTGATCCGTGTCTCCTCTCGCTATGTTTTGCCAGTTCTATACAGAAAGGAATGCCGCAAAGCAAACACACACATGTAAACATAACATGTACTCTTACCACAGAGAATTGTTGAGGTCTTGTTGTGTATCTTTTACCACGAAAATGTAACATGTTGGGTTGGGTTTGATTTGTCAAGCAGAAGGAGAGAGTGAGAGATGAACATCAGCAGTGATCAAATACAAAAGAATGTGGAGCAGAATAATGGGGTGATGAGCGAAAACAATTACGTTTTTGGAATGGAGATGAGGAGAGACTGAGAGAGATGGAGAAAGATGCTTGCAGTTGCAGCTGTAGAAATACTTGTGTGAAACGTTTTGAAATAGTAATATTGCCACTGTAACGTTTTGTGACATTAGAGAGGAATGACTCAAAATTGCCTTTTTATTATGAATATTTTACATTTATGTCCATTTCAACAATTCTTTATAAGAACAGAGAAATGTAGGGAGACACACTTCATATTGCTCACTTATTACAGAATTTCAAATAATAATACAAATAATAACTCCAGTCTGGAGTTATTATTTAGATTAGTTACATACTACTGCAACACTATCACACTCTCTCCATTTCCATATGCAGCTTCCATCACTCATTAAGAATTCCCAGCCAGGCTCCCAAATGGCAAAATCTGAGAAATCAGTCTGGAAGCCTGCTTAATAATAAGTGAATAGTGCTGCCACTGTTGTTTTGGAGGACAGACTTTTCCTGTGTGTGTGTGTGTGTGTGTGTGTGTGTGTGTGTGTGTGTGTGTGTGTGTGTGTGTGTGTGTGTGTGTGTGTGTAACCCCAGTGGAGCGTGTAACATTAATGAGAGGGCCGGAGACGGGCCTTATCACCAGCTTTCCAGTCCTGGCCAGACCTTAATTAGCTCATAAATGCTTAGTGCAGACCTTGCTGCAGTACTGCAGGACCGAGAAAAGTTACACACACACACACACACACACACACACAGACACACGCAGACAATGCACACATGAATGCTTAGACACAAACTGAAATCTTCAGTATGTAGTGGGTAATATTTGGTTGACTCTCAAAATGTGTGTATGTGTGTGTGTTTGTGCGTCGGTGTCTTGTGTTTGCCATATGGTGGCATTTGGTCTGCATACATTGATTGTGTGTGTGTGTGTTTACATATATGTATGAATGACTAGAAAACATGTTGCAGCTATTTGGTGTTTGTTTTTGTTTGTAAAGGCACTATATGAATTAGCACCCTGTGGTCAGTGAGCTGTAGCCTTCGGCGTTGGATTGTTAGCCTTATTATTATGTCTCAGAAGGAAGTTTTCACTCTTTGGAAAAACTGTGATTTTCAGACCACCCTGAATGTTCCCACAGTCTCTAACAAGAGCCTAAACTGCAGATAAGATAGCCCTTGCTTTAGAAGGCTCTTATCTTCATACGCCCACTACTGTGTGACAAAACTGATTTATTTTTCAAATAAAACTCAAAATGTTGCCTCTCTATCAGCTCTGTCCCTTTCCTCTTCTTTCTCTTTCTATCTCCACTTTCTCACGGTTGCAAAGTCCATTTAAATTTGTACCTCTATCTCCCGCACACCAACACACACACACACACACACACACACACACACACACACACACACACACACACACACAAACGAGTGCTGGTGACATCGAGGTGTAAAAGTGGCCACTGCCTTTAACCCCCAGCCCCCACCCAGGAGTCAAAAAGGGCCCCACTGTTTGCTTCAGGTCAATGTTAGTTGGTGGAGAAAGCTGGTTTTTATCCATCCTAGCCATTGGCTTTTCTCGACCAAGAGGAGACCATAACCATGAAACAAACAGACTGCCAGAAACTCAACGGTGTCTGTCTGCCTCTGCATCATTAAACAGCACATAAAGTCAGAGGTCTTTTGGGGGGATGGGTGGGTCCTTTTGAAGTTGGACGATGACCTCCAACTTGTTGCTTTCTGTCAACCCCCCTTTCCTTTATATTCATACACACACTTCCGCTACATCCCGCTGCCGCAAAACACCCCAGAAGGAGACACTTCCTGGATGCACTTTGTGAGTCTGTTTTTGAGTGTTTAATTTATTTCTATTTTGCAGCCTGTTGATCTGCTGCAGGCAATTGGGGCATCATGGAGATGTTTGTTTTTTTGGTCATTAAAAAAATCCCTTGTGGCCCCAGCTCTGATGTAATGGGAGCAGACCGCACCCCCCACACAGCTCCGCGTGTGGCTGAATACCCCTTCTAGAAGCATACAGAGATAATAGGAAACAGATTCCGGCTATTAATTAATCCATATAATACAGTTATGCTCTGGTATCTGGCACACCAAGTTCTTCCCCTCCTCCAGACTCACTCACACACAAATAGTATCATGTGAACTCAGAGTTCCCCTGTTCCTCACTGAATCTGTCAGCTGTCTGTCCCTAAGTCGTCTGAGGAACATTGAAATGGGCTGGACGGTTCCAGCAGAGAAAATCAATGTTGTAAGGAACAAACACTGGTTAAACTCCCTGCTACATTCCAAAGGAACACAGCATTCATGTTTTGGTACAAGTCGATATATTGGTAGTACACTTTGTCACTGCACTCACTGGAGCTGCTGGAGGGTTTTGTGACAGAAACGCTTCCTCCATTTCTTAGCGACTATGATTTCCCTTCCTCTTTCTCCATCGCTATTTGTGTGTTTACATGTACTTATCTGTGTGTGTGTGTGTGTGTGTGTGTGTGTGTGTGTGTGGCAGGTGGGTGCTGCAGCATGGCAGGTGGGTGGTCTTGGCTAATGAAAGACGCTGAGGTGGAGCCATGGGGAAGTGAATCTCTGCTTCTAAGTCATGTCCTTTATTTATCTCAACTGTGCTCTCTATCTCTCTCTCTCTCTCCCCTCTCTCTCTCTCTCCCCATCACAAAGCCACTCACAATCACACCAAGGCAATTTCTCTCATGTGCACCTGCAGGCACAAACATGGCGTTTATCTACCCTCCAAGCATCCTATTTAACCCAAATCTGTCACATTCCACATTAAACAAAGATGCAACCACCTGGATTTTTTTTTTTTTTAGATCAGACAACCTTGCACTTCAAAGTCAAAAACAAAAAGCAGAACCGCCCTTTTAGCCAGCCGATGCTCTGCTGTGAGGAACACATCCTGCTGCTTTCTTCAGTGCCACCATTTTGCATCCTTCATAATAACAGTTTAGTTGAACTCAGCACATGCCATACTTTGCTTATGTATCTTCTGACGCCAGATTCAATGTCTGCCTAGATATGACACATTAGCGACCACCTGCTTCCTGGCTTAATTGTCCACAATCTGTGCAGTGACGGATTCCAATTCTGTGAAATAAAAGGGTATTTTTAGAATGACAAAGTAATCCTGGCCTTTAGCCTGCTGCTCTGAACAGTTTGTTTTCATGTTGTTCTTTTCCTCATATAAGGGGAACATGAGAACACACTAGTGCAGTCCAGATACTGTAAGTGCTGATTGGTAGTCAAATGAAGTGCAGCACAGTTCCACTTTAGTTTTAGAGCACCGAAAACAGATAAGTTAAAAGTCAGAGGTTACCTCCTACTGTGGACGGGCATAAACTCATACATTTTAAAATGATGACGTAGACACTCACGTTCCCTACTTGATTGGGTCTTCGCAGTCACGACGTGTCCTTCCCTGATGAGTAACACCCCTATCACATGACCCTTTTTCAGAAGAAAAAAAGCAACAACAGCCTTGATTATCGATCGACTACCAGTGGTTAATTCAACATGGATAACGAATTACAGGCGCTCCTGGCCTTGTTGTCTATACTAGCAGCTGTTGTGCAGTTAAATTCTGCATTTTATAATTCTACTACTGCCGAAATGCGAAGGAAGTAGCTGTTATTAGAGCGATTAGCGAGCAGCGTGTTCAGCGGCATTCTTGAAAAATACAACTTTTAAAACTTTCCACGAAATGTGTCTATTTGGGTTTATAGAGGAAGATTTTAGATGAATATCTTAAGTATCAAGTACGACCTTTTATTTATGAAGAGTACTATAATACTCTGTCGTATTGTTTGTAGCTAAGCAACCAATCTACTTTCTGTTTAAACCGGCACCCGCACTTGAATAGTCAAGTGATATTCGTTTTTAGGCTTGCTAGTCTGGACGGAAATCGTTTTGCAAACGATGCTAACGGAGATAGTTTTTGTTTAAAAACTTCAGTTTTAAATGAAAATGTATTAGTGTGGATGCAGCAGAAATTAAACTTGGCAAAATTTTGTGTATTTGTGCACATAGGCGGGCGCATTTATGTGTGGCATGTCTACAGTACCCTCCCGACCCCGAAAGATAGGGCTCCCTCAGAAGCTGGTGTAATTGAAACACTGCATTCAAAAATAGCAGTTAAAATTTCTCAGTGACAGACAAGAAAATACTTGCCTGCTACAGTGGCAGGCAGTGAAGAAAGCTAATTTCAGACCCTGCCTCTGCCTGGTAACACTCTAGTCCAGCACAACTGGACAGCAGCCATTATAGGCTAAACTTACAGCCTACATTCCAAGTCTCACATCCGACTTGTGTGACTCATTTCAATACTTTTGATCATCATCTGTGACGTGAAAACATCAGATTTGCTCTCGGTCAGAGACATGAAAAGTGTGTGATCATAGTTCAGTAGCCTAATAAAATCCTAACGCACTGCAGGGCTGCTCTCAGCCAAAACGTTAGTCAGTTAGATCATTGTGAGACTCAGTTTGTAAAAGTGAATAGCTTGCTATGCGGTTTGCCTGTGTTCCTCTGTGTATGATTTAATTTGAATGACAACAAAAGATTCAAATCGCTTGCTCCTCAATTGATGATTTGAATCATTGATGCTTAAGAGGCAGACCTAGTCGATTTGTTTGGGTTGCCATTGTTTCTCTCAGTTACAGTCACGTCTCTGTGAAATAAACAAAAGCACCTTCAGAAAACATTCTTAGTCCGATGGAGACTTAAAACTATAGTGACGAGCCCTGTCTTTGTCACAGCCGTGATGTAATCTCTAGCGTAACTATGCTTGTGTCATACAGCACCAGATAAGGTGTGAAACACTTGAACACACAGGCACGACCAACACACGCTAATTACCCTGTAGCAATGATCGGAGCCTTCATCTGATTTAAGATGCAGATGTGATGGGCTCTCTATCATATTTTCAAGCTTGAGTGCGTCATATGAAGCTATTGCTTGTTGGTGTCTTTCATTACAGCAGACGTATGCCATCAGGTGCAGGCGCATTGTGACAAAGTGGTTGGAGGTGAAAGAGCTCAAGGACAGAACCTGTCATATCTCTCTGTATTGAGTAAAACAGAGCTACAGTAATTTAGCTCCGGTTTTACATCAATGTCTGCATGCTCCTTTTTATTCTCCTCTACTCCGACCTAGCCCACATAAATCCAAAGCCTTCAAGTAGCAATCTTTAATCTTGCATTTGAATGAATAGCTTATATTTATTTAGGGCAGAGCACAACTGCTTTAAATTGACATCCAATTCCTATTCCTCTATGATATATGGGAGGGTTAGAGTCTACACACACTGCAGTACACACACCCGTTCCCTGGTTGTGTGTCTGACCTCTGAGGTCTGGCTGAACAGTAGACCATGGTCGAGCTCTAAGTGGGTGCAGGCAGACCAGATGTGGCTGTCTAACCCCACAGACCTAACAAGTGGCTGCTTGGCCAGTAGCCTCACCGCCGCTCGGCTGCTTAGCGTGATGCCTAGAAAGCCAGTGGACACGGTAGCGAGCCACCAGTATGGGATGCTGACTCTAAACAGAGGCTGACTGAGGTTTGCTCTGAGGTTTAGACGAGGGCTGGGTGAGCCATCTTTAAGCTTCATGTTAACTATAGGCTTATTAAAGCCATGTCCTTATGTCTTCTTGGTTTGTGTAAAGCCCATTAGGATTTAATATGGCTTTGGGTCAGCGGTAGACCCTAGCAGTCTTCATAAATTCTCACAATTTTTGCTCATTATTAACTCAGTAATGTTTTGCAAGTAAATTATAACTTATTTTCCAGCAGAGATCGGTACAGTAATAAATTACTGCTGCAGTTTTAGTCTATCGCTGTATTCTCAGATTGACATCTCACTATTTTTCTTACTTTTATCTATCATGGATGAAAAATAACAGCAATCTCTTATTGGAAGCATTCCCACTACTTGGTATTTATTCACTAAGAATAACTGAGCATTATATGTGTATGGTTTCTGTGATTCTTCATGCAGTAGCAAAACAAGCTATCCTAAAATTGAAATGTCAGAAGGGATACAATCTCCAATTTTGATGGTAAAATGGAAAAGTAGCATTATATTACTGTAGTGTTTTAGAATAAATAAATTTAAGGAACGCCATTATTTGAATACGTTATGAATAATGTGCAGTATAGTTTATTGAGCTTACAAAGTAGTTCCGAGATTTTGAGCAATGCGCTTATTTGTTTTCTTTTCGAGAATTAGGTGAGACTCTTTCATGTCTGTCTGTTAAATATGAAACTAGAGCCAGGAGTTGGTTACTTTAAACTGGGGGAAACAGCAAGCCTGACTCTGTCAAGGAAGACCACAAAATAGTACGGCAAAAAAACAGGATATAACGTGCTAATAGTTCGCTTTTTTTTTAAACCTTTGGATAAAACAACATCTAGCTTCCTTTCTTCATTTGGACTGAGCTAAGCGTCTCCTAGTGGTACCTTCATATTTACCAACGAACATCATCTAACTCTTAAGTGAATAAGCATATTTCCCTAAATGTCAGACCTTTCCTTAAGTAGCCCAAAACTAGTCATTAACCATCTTTCAGCATCCTCCTCCAGTTGAAGGTCAGTAGGATAACAAGGTAGCCAGGACTTCTCAAGTTGATGATCAGAGTCTGCAGGCTGACACAGGATCTTAACAGTTTACCCAGCCTGCCGACCATGAGGGTGACGAATTTCACCCCTCTACTCTAAAAGAGTCATTTGCAGCTGAGGATTCTGGGAGTGTGAAGAGTCTGGCGGTGGAGGAGCTGCTTTGGATTGTTTAGTTTTTTCCTTTGTAAGTTTGTAGTCTTTCAACTCTTAACTTTTTTGTGACATTCTTTTCTCTTAAACCTCCTTTTTTTTTATCCAGCTTATCTGTCCCCCTCGCCCCCCTCTTCACCTCTCAGTCATTCAGTGTCAGCTACTTTCAGAAAAACTTTGCTTACCATGCTGCGGTCACAACAGACGAAACCATGAACAACGGGAATAAACTCCCATCATCAACAGATTACAGACTCGAGCGTGGCTTTTTTTCCAGAAATATGTAATACATTGCACATGGGTACTAAATGTGTCCCAGATGTGAGGGGTTCATGTGTTGTTCAGGCTGTGCTTTTTGCACCCCGAGATCTGTGCTATGTCATCAAAAATGTTGCTCTCATATCCGCTTCCCAACACGTGAGAGATTTTTAGAACTTATTGTTTATGTCGACACAACGATTTATTCATTTTCCAGTTAAGATGGGGTGAAGTTTGTGATTATTTTGGCGTAAACCTGCTGACTCACCCCGAGCATTGATCAGATATTGTTTGAGAAAATGAAAGTCTATTCCAAAAGGATCTGTTGAAGTACTCAGTTGATTTGTATGTGTAATCAATAGAGTTCACGATGCATGGTAAGATCTGTGGCCTTTGGAGGATCAGATGGACGCGCAGTGTCAGCCACAGCAGTTAAATGCAAAATAGTTCATGATCAATAGATCAGAGCCAGGTTGTCTCTAGCTCTCTGTGTTAAGGTGTGTGCTTTGAGGCTAGAAGCCTCTATTGGTCATATTGACTGAGGGCTCAGGGGGATTAAGGGCTGGCGACACCAGAGAACGGCAGAGTGAAGTTCTGCAAGCCATCCAGGAACATGGCCAGCCTGTGTCCAAAACCATCTCTCTATTTACTAAATAATGTATTATATTTGCCGCCATTTTATTTGAGTGATCGAATTTTGGGTGCATAAATCTATGACAAAAACTGTTTATTCAAGAGATGTGTTGTACCATCATCAACTGTAAAGGTCATACTCTGGCATGGGATGTTAAATACAAGGGGATGGCGCAACACAGCTAGTGAGCTATAGTGGCTTTTTCTCTTTTGGACTCTCCGGCTTACCTCAAAGATAAGCGCTGCATCGCTACTGATTGCAGCAATTCCATTGAAATTACTAGATTTTTCAACCACATTTTAATTTCTGGTGTGACTGAGCCTTAACTGATGGTCACAGGCAACTAATGGGACTACTGTGAGTGTCTTGAAATTCTGCCCATTTATTGACTGATGCTATCACAGCGGCCTTGTGTCAGATTCCCTACTGGTCTGATCCATCATACACTGTAAACAGTATTCTCTAAATATGCCACTGGACGGTTTACATACAATGGGAGGTGAACCAGCAATTAGACAAATCCATAGGTCAAATCAAGAGAGTGCATGAATGTATTGGCATGTAGCTTGGCTGCAGATGGATGGGCTTGGTGATACCGCATACTCTATCTCCCCATCAGGTTTTTTTTTTCCTTCTCATTGTGTTTCCCTCTCAAGCTTTGTATCACAAGCTCTCCTGCTTTTCACACTGCCTTTTATGTTTCCCTCTCTTGCTCGGCCTATCACCCATTGATGTTGCTTTTATGATCTGTTTTTATGATCTACCTCTCCTCTGTCTTCCTCTCTCAGCTAACCTCTTGGTGTGCTGCAGGGAAGGAATAGCAGACTGAGTGTGATTCATTTTGACGCCAGCATCAGTCTTGTGGCTGGCACAGGCTTGGCATGCAGATGCACACAAGCTGACACACACACACACACACACACACACACACACACATATATATATATATATATATATACACACACACACACACACACACACACACAGAGCAGCCTTTCCCGTCCAGAGTTTCCTCTACTGACTGGTACTCTGCCCCAGATACCAGAGAGGAGCCAGAGCAGGCACCAAGTACTTGAGCTGTAGTGCTGTGCTGTGATTAGACATGTGGAGGATATCGATATTGCCTTTCAGTAGTATGTCACTCTTTGTTGTGCTACCCATAGCTGATGGGTTTGCATGAACCCTGGAAAAAAAACAGTAGCTTGAAAAAGACAGTCATAAAATTATTTGCATGATTTTGTGTGTCGCACATGTGCTTTTTGGCACACACATGCCCAGTGCGTGACTTTGCAGCATCATGTGTTTGCACTATCTCTGTTTCTGTCGGGCCAAAGTGTGTGTTTATGTGGAAACATGTGGAGCCCAGCAACAGAGGCGAGAAGAATGATGCACAGTGATTAGCAGTTCCACACTTCAGCAGCCGGCCCCAGGTTTTTTTTTCTTCTTTTTGTCCATGAAATAGCTTCAAGTCAGTGAGCATGTGTGAATATTCTTAAGGGAACTGATGCTGATGATCACTTATTTGCCTTTTAACTCAAACCAGGCTTTGGCCGCTACTTCTCCTGTGGTCTTCTACATGTTCATGCCTCACTTACATTGGAATCTGATGATGAGTTTGCTAGTTTTATCATGAGAATGAATGCTGTGTTTATGGCCAGTGACGCCTGTGCCGCTAATTCAGAGCCACTCACACATGGATGAAGCTGAAAAAGCAACAGCTAGTCCTTCTTTGTGCACACATGTTGATATGTTTTGTGCAGGCTATGTGTTTTTATTTCATGTGTACATGTATCCTCAGTGTGTGCCCTCGTTCTCATGTCTGAATCCTTGGCAGCCTTTAATTTTCCTCGTGGCTCCTCCAGTCAGTCTGCTCCTTTTAAACAGTGGCTTCATTGATGCTCAGGTCTTCTTATACTTTACTCTTGCCTTGGACAGTTTTAACCGATCCCACACTAACCTTACTGTTCCCCAGTTTGTGTGTGTGTGCGAGTGTGTATATCAGTTATTTGCTTACAAAATAAGCATATAATTACATGCATTCTCGGCAACTTTCACGCATGTGTGTGCTTACAAACATAGCAGAAGTGTCTGTATGTTTTCTGTGTGATCGTGTGCGTGAGCATATGTAGATGTGTGAGAACCAGGCTGTGATGTCATATGTGGGTCAGCAGAAGGACATTATTGTGTCTGGAGCTCCATGGGGGGGTGTTAGAGGTCTGTTTTCGGACTCCTTGTGCCCGAGTGATGCAGCACAGAGGCCCGTCTGTGGCCCGGAGAACCCGAGGAGTGCCAGGAGCCCACGGGGCGAATAAATACACTGTGAAAAGTGTGTTAAGAGAGGTGTGAAAGAAATCGGAGGGCGAGACACTGGGTTTTGTGTGGAGCCTTTCCCTCCCCCTTGCCTCCACAGCACACATGCTCTCTCTTTCTCCCTTTCTCTCACACACACACACGCTTACACTTTTCCTTTCACACACACCTCACATGGAGGTTCACAGTTCAAATAAACAGCGGCTCATGCAGCGGGCCGGGTCTTGGTGTAAACAGCGGCGAGCCGGGGTGATTCAGTTTCTCTCACGGCACTGCTCTCTCTCACTGCTTCCTAATGGGCCGTGTTTTAAATGGGGAACGTAGGGGAGCAGCAGTAAGTGGGGAATGAAGTGGGTGAAGAAAAAGTTACAGATGGCTAAAGACTTCGATACGACTATCTCGTGAAGAAGTTTGCTCAGACCCGGTATTCAAAACAAGACTACAGTACCTTTTAAAAGGCACCAGATGTGATGGACTGAAAGTCTATCTTTGCTCAGAGATGTGCTCACTCTGAGAGTTTGACCTCGGTTTGATAAAAGTTTTTTAATGGGATTTATTTGCTTGTGTGGATTGCTCAATGTGACTCATAACTCCTCCTTGTCTGTCCTTGTGTGTGAGTGTTTTCTGCCAACAGTCTCAGGGCAGCGATCACTCAATAAAGCCCCAGGTTCACCGTCTATCAGGCCAGTGATGAAACACAACGCTGGTCTGTCACGTCCTAGAAATGGCAATTTCTTCTCCAATCCATAAGAAGGCTTTAAAGATCCTGTAGGGAGAGGGCTCTGGTAGCCTTATTGACTTGGACATTGTGTGTGTGTGTGTGTGTGTGTGTGTGTGTGTGTGTGTGTGTGTGTGTGTGTGTGTGTGTGTCTGTGTGTGTCTGTGTGTGTGTGTGTGTGTCTGATCTGCTCATCACCCATCCCCCTTTGTTAAGTTAAACAGTGTAACAAGATGAAATAGGGGGAAATTAAATTGCCTAAACTTAACCTCTAGATGAAACACTGCTTTTGATTCAAATGTGAGCTTTGAAAGATCTCTGTCGGCTTTCAGAATATGTTCTCTGTGGTTTTATTGGTCTATTAGCTTAAGTGACTCGGTCTTAGTTTGAATCCGATTTGATTTTAATCGTCATATTTCCTCCTATTCATCTGTTCATTATTGACATGATCTCATCCAGAGATTATCTCTTTCTTTCTCGTACAACTCATTTACTTCCTTTCTCCAGTGGCCTGCTGTATGCAAACATAATTGCTCCATGAGATGTATACATCTATCTAAAGGCTCTGAGCTGGATTATTTTGGTGGCAAATTGAACTAGGGGGAGGGAAGTTATCTCCCCTCCTACCTTCCCATTGCCACATAGCATTGAGTATGTTTGGGTATTTCTGTCTAAGTATTTCTGCTGTGAGGCACCTGTGAGGACACAAAAGCTACGGTAAAAAAATAAAAATAAAAGACCCTGAAAACCTACTTTCAGTTTATTGAGCAATGCGCTCCTACGTGAATACAATATAACCGTTTAACAGTTTGGTTCATTTCTCAGATTTGTGTTTTTGTCAGTGCTCTTCTCACTGATTTGAAGTGAGAAAGCTCAGTTGGGGAAACATGTCCAGTACACCAGTCAGGATTTATCGACATTTCAATCTGTTCAAAATCTGATGAAGTTGTTGTCATTTGCTGCGTTGCCAAGCTACTTTCAATCAAATCGGATCAAACCATACCAGAACAGGTAGATACAGAGTAAGGATGCACAGATTAAACTTTTAATTCTCGATACCAGTACTTGGGCTTTTGGTATCGGCCGATAGTGATATCAGTGTTTAATTAATAAGCTGTATGCCTAACTGTGTGCAAGTGACTAGCATCATTATTTTATGTTTAAAGCAGGATCAGGCTTTATAAATGTTTCTTTACTTTGTTGAACAAAATGTACACATAAATACTTTGATATAAATGTTCTGAATCATTATTCATCAAAATACTGGTATCCAATACCAGAACATCCTATTTGAGTTGGTATTGGACTGATATCTGATATTCACTGTCGGTGAGTCTCTCTTTTAGTGTTTAACTCTTTAAAAAAGACTTGCCTTTTCAAATGTTTACTTTGTGTCTTGCTTATTTACTGAATATTGAATATTTAATGTTAAAGAGATATGCTTTGTATTTGAAACCAAGATTTAAGACACTTTTAGTGTGACTAGATTTTTGTTTAACCATAGCAACATTACAGGTGTTCAAACTAAATGCACATGTTGTATTTTAATATTTCCAATTTCCAAAAGGCCCTGTATCCTGTGTAGCCTGTATGGGTATGCCTGTCATAAATCAGTCTGTATGTGTGTGCACATTCATGTGAAGCAAAGTCGCCCTTCAAGTTTCAGTCAGTAATTAAATGCTCTTCATCGAAAGACTAAAATGCTTTGAACAATGCCAGTGCTGCTCTTACCACCACAAACACGTTGCCACTTGTAGCCAGTTTGTAGGTACAGTATAAATGGGCCAAATTGAACCCGAGGGTGGACTCATAATTGACTATCATGACTCATGTTCGAGTAGTTTTGTTGCTATTCATTATTTTACCCAAAGCCACACACAAAAACACAGACTGTTTTCATAATGGGAAAATCTCAGATGTCCAGTCAGTGTGTTGGAAGAATCTCTTTTTGATGTAGTTTTACATGAGCGCTGCTGATACATTTTTGTAGTTTGTTCCAGAGTTGATTGAACGCCCTCAGTCCAAACTCTGTTTGATGGACTGATCCTGTCTGTCGCTGCTAAACCCACAAGCTCCTTAAAACTAAATATTTAAACGTGGCACAGCTGAGTGTCGGGGTTTAGTAAACTAAAAGTTTGAGCGTAAACCATTATGGAGAACAGAGAGTTCAAACCAACCCCTTGGCACACAAGATTTTTCACAAATACAGACTGTTTCGATCACACGGGCAATGACTGTTTCCAATCTCCATATTCCTCACCTTCTATTTCACTATTTATTCCGATGTTCTTCTGCTCATATTTGACAGAATCTGTTTCTTTTTTTTTTTGCTTTTATCTCATGTTATCTCTATATTTAAAATTCCTGGAAGTTCAGGCCTGCTCCTAAGGCTTACCAGCCAAATTCACATTCAACATGTGTTTCTTTTGTTGCACTTCCTCACCCCAACTGGATATGTTGGTTTTATCTGGCTTCTTTACAAAGTATAGTGCGCACAAACCCTCAAACTCCACATAAAGGCTGTTGTGTTGGCTTGCTTTATGCAGCCCTCTGAAAATAAGTGGTAAGATCATATATCAAGACTGCGGCTGCCAACCCGCAATTGTGGTCCAGCTAATGAGTACGCTAATATTCATTATTAATGATGGAACATCTGGTCAGTCGACATGAGATTGTGGCTACGGGCGAGGGCTGCAAGGTGATTTGTTACAGAGAGAGAACCAGAAATACAAGTCAGAAGAGGTTTAGTGTATGGAGCGAATGTAGTGAATGAAACAAAAACCCACATACACAGAGAGAGAGAGAGAGATAGAGAGAGAGAGAGAGAGACAGCAAATCAGTATCAACACCCACACCACTCATCTGGGTCATGATGACAAGGTGAGGAAGAGGAACATCAGTGGAGGCTGAATGAGAGAGTTGAGTCAGAGAAATGTGCTGCGGGGTGTTGAGTGTGGGAGGTTCGGAGGTGGGTTGTTCATTCATGGAGCCACAAGATCACACTGCATCAGAGCTGTGGCTTTATGAGTTGCTGGGAGAGGAATGAGAGGTTTTTGTGCATTACTTCACAACATTTTTAAAAGGAGATAACTTTTCAGCACAGATGGAAAGAAAGCTAGAGCTTGTCTCCCAAATAACTTTATATTTTTAAGGCACGGACACAGAAAAAATAATAACGTCAAAACATATTTTTCACTGTCTGTTTGCTTTCCTCATTGCGTCCATTACAGTATTTCTTTACTTCCTAGAACTGTTGCTCCCTCCTTCTTTTTTTTTTTTTCAAACCAGTGCATGACCTAGTTATGTTTTGAATCAGAATCCACATCTACAGTACGGCTGAGAAAAGCTCATTGACAAACCGCCGTTGTTGGGCACAGCACGGTGGAAATTGAGCTGTGTCGCCCTGGAGAGTGCTGTCTACAGTGCAGATGGATGGTCTAATGGATAGACGAAGGTGGAGGGCTCAGAGTGTGTTTTTCCTCTGTGCTGAAGAGGCCTTGTGTAAGTGGACCAGGAGGGGCAAAAAGTAGCTCCAGTCCTCTTGAGGAGTCACTCCACAAGGTCACCTCCCTGCCCTGGGCCTTTTGAGCGTGAAACTAAGTGTCCATACTCTTTCTTTCTTCCCCCTTTCTCTCTCTCTTTTTCTTTCTCGCTGTCTCCCTCTACTTTCCCCTCTGTGGCTTAATGACTTAACCAGGCCTCTGCACCAGCAAGGTCTCTGCAGCAAGAGTTGAGTTTGTGTGCTAACGAACCCCCAAGCTAATTAGAATTTCAGCCAAGCTGGCAACACTCCTCATTTCCTTGCCATTTTCCTCCCTTTGGACAAATACAATTTCACCCTTCAACCCGCACAGAATTAATCCAGTTAATGTTCAACACGGGGTGAATAATGGCCACTTATCTGCTGGGACCATGGATACAGAGGGGCTTTTGGCTGAAGGTCCCATAGTGAGCCCCCCTCCCTGTCTCGTGTCACACTAAATCTGCTTTCTGGTCAGAGCAGTTGGGCCAAAGTACTGCAAGTCCATGATAGAGGGGAGGTCAGTGTGTCTTCAAAATGGCACTGCTCTCACTGAATGGGTTGGGAAACCAGTGAACCTTTATACTAACTGGCAGCCACTTCCTCTTCTTTGTAACTGGATGCAAAGTGTTCACATGAATCATTACACCCTTAATGTAGCGGAAGGACCGTTATCCAACAGCAGGTAAGCAAACAAACTTACTAGGATTAGCTGCAGTGGTTGGCAACATCTTCCGCATCACCTCTCCAATGGGCCCATTCACTGAGTTTAACACCCCGGTTGCTTGATTAGTTGTTTAGTGTCCTAGCACAGAATCCAGCAATTAAAGATTAACTCCATTCTGCTCCAGGTCTTCTTTTAGGCTCTGTTATGTTTGCAACGAACCCACTCAAAGTGGGTTGAAGGCAAAAGTGTTCATAGCCATTCTAAACAGCCACACAAAAGGCGGGATGAAAACCCTGCCTTATGGAGACGAGCGAGACGTGATCAAGCTGAGACAAAAATACAAAATCATGCTTACTTTCACACCTCTGCACACCTGGCCAATTGCTGCATAAAAAAAAGAACAATATTACCCTGCCCTCAAAATCATGGCTGCCTCAGCCCAGTTGGTTTAAGGAGCTGCAACACAGCTCAGTAGCCAGTTGGGGAACAGACTTTGGGTAGTGTAAATACTTAGAGTACCCTCTGCAGCACTGGGATAGAAAAGCTATATGGAAGAGGAAGCTGGTTCCCTCTCTCCCCCTCAGCATGTCTGAGTTATCAGCTGTTGGGGTGAGTCCCAGCTGCCTCGTGTGTTGACTCTAGAGTGATAGCCATCAGCATTTGCCACATGAAAGGAGAGGAGACTGGTGTTCCTAAAAAAGCAGATGAGAAATAAAGATGAGGAGGCCATGTTGGATGTTGGCTACATTTCAAATCGAGATAAAGGCATTGATTTATCAGGTGTGTTTTTCTGACCATATCATGCAGTATATAAATCAGTTCCTTCCCTGGTAAGATATGAATAATGTTCTTGTAGGATAAGATCCTTTGAGGCAGTACAACTTTCTTGCATACTTAAGATAGAGCTCCCAGCCTCGGGGGAACATGTATTTACATTATAGCTCATCCTGTGCTTTGATAGAGACAAAAACCTCAATATGCTTATGCATGCTTTGGAAGGGAGTAAACCTATTTGGCTCACTGTCTAAAATTACCAAGCAGCGTGTGTCTCTGTGCATGCCAGGAGTCTGTGCAGGCAATGCTATCTGTGGTATGTCCCCCAAGCCGGCCTCTATGCTTTTATTCAGTCCTCTCATGGCATTTAAAACTGCTCACTGCAGGTCGAGAAACTGTTTATTGGGGAAAAGGGAATGGCTTATTGGGGTAAATGGCTGGCCCCAAACCATGTTGACCCATTCTGTGGTCGCTCCGAGCAGAGGACACTGTCACTTAGAGCTACTCGTAAAATCTTGTGGATAGGCCTTTAGTACAGCCTGAGCTGTAATTGATATTCTTGTGTTTGTAAAGGGGCCGCGATTATATGTTCTTATGTATGAGACTAAGTCACAGCAAGAGTTGCCCTGCCACGTGTGAGAGACGTCTCAGGGACAGAAAGACAGCTTTCACTGAAAAAGAAAAGCAGAGCTTTACTCTGACTCAGGGAAACCAGAGGAACAGTTCCTGAAGGGAGAAAAGAGACTGCAGCACTGTCCTGAAAAACTGAGAAAGGTGTTCACAGCTGCTGGCTGTTTTCAGCACAAACAGCAAAATTCTTACTTGTGCAGCTTTTCACACGTTATTTCAAAGCAAGCTTTTTAAATGATCCTTTCTGCATTTATTTTTAAATGGTTGTTTGGCCAACCGGCAGCAGCAGGGCACTTTGGGGGGGGGGGGGGGGGGGGGAATATACACAAATCCTGATTTAATTACTCTCTTACCCACTTCCATCCATCCTCCAAGTTGCTTTTTGAAATCTTCCACAAATCTGTTCAGCTTTGACTGCCAGAAAAACTTTTGGCTGTTTTTTCTGTTTTCTTGACACATTTTGCGCTGCACAAACGAGCAGCAGTGGGACGTTGTTTAACACTCCTACCTCTCATTGTTGGGACAAGAGAAAAGAAAAGGCATTACAGAGCTTATTGTCATGCGAGTGTTTGGGAGATTAGGAAGGAGCCAAAATAGCTGAGATGGTGGCAATCTGTTGGGGAACAGTTGTGCCTGTTATGTTGTTGCTAATAACAGAGCTTACTGACTCCACGTGGTTGTCATATCAATCAGTACCCTGCTTTAATTTCCTTGTGACTGATAATATATTGGTGAGTTGTATTTTGATAATATCAATGTAGGAAGTAAACTTTATTTATAAATGCTCCTTGTGTGACTAGAGCATGTTCTACTTGTAATAGCATAACAAATACTACATAATGAATGCATAGATGGCTATAAAATATATATATATATAGACTAAGCATGGTCTACTCTGTCCTCTGTTCATAAACCTTTTGCAAAAAGGTCCTATAATAGGTGCACTGCAAAAAGTTTTAAGTTGCTACTAAATTGACTTTACATTTGTTTTTGATTCAGTGGATTGTCATTGGTCTGTAAGCCTTTTGTCCTTTCTCCAGCTAATGTCCGCTTCTTATGTTAAACAGCACTGTTTTGTTTACAGGGGCTCACCTCCCCATTTCCCCATGCAAGTCAGCGCCCTGCAGCTCCTCTCTCCCCTCCCTCTTCTCTCTTCTTGTCCCGGGCCAGTTGATTCGGGGAAGTGGTTCAATTCACATGCAAATCCTCCCAGAACACCAGTCATTCACGCTGCTAATTACGCCAATGTTGAGACGCTGACTTGCTGACATCACACCGGGATTTTAACATGCAGGGAGAAGGGTCTGTGCGTGAGTGTGTCAAGTCAACCAGAGAGGCTCCGTAAAACCGGAAGTTAGCGACTCTGACTTGAAACAAAGGCTGCGAAATTAAAGTGGTTTTAATTGACTATTGGTTTTCAGTCTGTACAGAAATGATTAGAAGTCAACGACTGTCTGGAAAATCTGAAAATTACATCTTCATTTAGATTAGGTTCATTAAGAATGATTAGGTTTTCACGGTGAGGTAAGATATTCAATAGGCTAAAGAAATAATTTAGTTGAAAATAATCACATTCAAACAAGGCCTTCTTACCAGTGGATTTCTCTATAGATTATTTGTGGAAGTTAATTATTTACCTCGGACACAGTAGTTTAGAATAACAAAGAAATAGGCCAAGTAGAATCTTAATTAAAGGTCCACTAAGATGTTTTACCCAGAGCTTTCAACCAAATCTCATGGTCTTCCTCAGCAGACTGAGTGTGCTGTGTTGTCACTGGGCTATATATCTTTGCAACACACTCCTTTTGCATTATCTCTTTTAATTTAGTAAAAAAAAAAATGTAATAATAATAATCATATATGATTGAACTTACATAACATATAAGCATATGTAGATGTTTAGCCCAAAAAGTATGTCCTCCAATTCATGCATTTTGTAGCTTAAATTATAGTATCTTATTAAGCCAATTAATATCCCAACCCGTTTGAAATGGTGCTTTTATTGTGGAAATTACAAACCGGAAATGACCATGTGATTTATGCGCTCCTGACACTGGTTTAGGATTAAAGCGGTGCAGTGGGACGGACAGCAGCGAGTGGAGCAGCGCCAGCGCTCCGTGCTTTTACGCAGCGAAAGTCCGCGAGGATCTTCACTCAGAGCCGTCAGCAGTTACCCCGCTTCCGAGGAAGATTTGTGTCGTATTCATTTGGATTTTAAAATATTTCGGTGGCGTCTGCGTTCTTGTTTGGATCTGTAAATGGGGATCTGATTTTACGCACATTGAGTTGGCTCTTCGTCTAAGCTTTCTCCTCATTTGCTGAACTCCCGAATGTGTTTGTGGAGGGCAGGGGGTTGACAAAAGGCTTTTAAACGGAGGGGGTAAATGTAGCAGAGGGGTGCAGAAACCACACAGCGGGTGAGAGTGGGGTGTTTTCGTGGCAAAGCTGTGGCGTTGGAGTTGTTTGGCAAATTCTGCAATGAGGAAGACTCATTTTAAAACCCGCACCACCACAACCAGCACCGAGGTCAGGGCTATGGCTTCCAACCGCCGCAGTTTGTAAGGAGGTAAGCAGCTGATCATTGATCGTGTTTATGTTGTATTTGGAGCCGTTATTTAGCGAGACGGACGATCCATGGTGGGGGTTTAAATGCGTAGTGGGAAAGATAATTGAGTCACAAACATAGGCCATCTATGAACTATGACAACGAGTTTATTTCTGACTTTTCCCCTTTACTCTCTCTTTGAAATATGTTCGTAAAATAGTCACATGACTACATTTTAAAGACCCTTGCCCGATTTAAAGTCAGTGGACTTTTTAACTAAGATGCGCCTTACTTCTCTTCGTCACTTTGCTCATTCATGACGTAAAACCGGGTGTTATTTGGATGTTAAAAAAAACAGAATGCAGAGTTGTCTGACTCGCACTGGAGCGTTCTCTCTATAGACGTCTCCCCCACCCCACCCCCTGGGGCGCAATGGTCAAGCTACTGTGCGCTTTCCAGCAATGCAGTCTTTGTTGTTCAAACTTTGTGCCATAAGGATTATAGATTGCTTAGTAATTGAAGAGACACATTCCTAAGCACCTGTAACATATTTAATTTGCGCTTCCATATCAACTTGTTATTATGTTGTCATTATTTGAGTCTGTCTAGTTAAAGGGTTCTTATAATTTACTGGTGTTTGCTGCAAACTGCCCTAGAAACAAGTGGCGTTATGGCAGCTCCATGGCAGTTATTTCAAGGAGAGCATTTCGAGACTCAATGCAGGCTAATTGACCCGTTTAGATGGCTACTTTTTTAGCAGTGTAAAGGGTCACTGGATTAGCACATGAATGGACTGACTGATAATGAATAATGTAGCTTCAGCAGCTGGCTGCAGTATCAAACACCAACTGAGTTGACAGGAGCCTAAACCAACATATTTCTGACATCCACAACTACTTTTGGAGGAAAAAAAAAAATCGGTGCTGCTTTTCCCCCACTGACAAGAAAGAAAAGTCAACATATATTCCAATTAAATTCTTAGAAGGACTGGTGGGTTTCCTGAGACTTTTTCTCCTAAACTATAGCATAAGCCAGTAGACCAAAGCCTGGTGAACACATTCACTAATGATCTGGCACTGTGTTACTAGTGTCTGAGTATGGTTTGAAGTCTGTACTGAAGATGTCTTGGAAGCCATGACTCCCCCTGTTCCCATCCAAAGTAGTGTCGTTTTATGGAACAAGTCAACACAGAATGAATAAGTAATGTGATCCAGACTCGAGTATAGCGTGGCTGCAGTTGAAAAGTGCCCCAGTCTGATGTTACATAAAATCTCTGTCCTTTTTTGCTTCCTACTTCCCACACAAGTCCTGTACCATTCACTTCTCTGTTTTCTCGTGGTGTGTGTGTATGTGTTGTACCTATCTCCATTCACAAGTTACTTTCAGTTACATTATACAGCTACCCCAATTCTTGGTTAAGTTATGTTCCACTGGCTTTTGGCTCGCAATCATTTTGGCACAGAAAAAGTTCTTCATAACTGAAACATCAAAACAAAATGTCAGTAGACTATTTGTCCATACTGGACAACAAAAATGATTAGCTAATTAACTAACACCTAATAAGTATTTAACAACTACATCTTCCGCGTGTCTTATGTGCACTATAATGAGGGGTGTTCCAGTGATTTTGTTTTGTACTTCCATAAAGTTGGGGAACTCACAAGAGATTGAATTTGAAGCAGCAGCGGTCGAGATAACCCTAATTGTTATGGTTCAATCTCCAAAAACACAGGCTCCTACATTTCCCATGATGCAACTCAATTGCATCTATAATTATACCCTTCTAAATTCCCACTTCTCTTCGAACCTACACCTCCCATTTGTAATGCAGGTTATATGTTGAAAAATTGAAGTTTCAAGCCTAATTTGAGTTCATGTGCACAATTGGTGGCGTGTCTCATTGTTGATTGCCATTGAAAAAATGCAAAGATGCCTATATGTTGCTGTATATTACAGTAGAGAAAACTCATCATCAGGTTTAGGCTATTTGGAAAGAGAGCAGGACTTTGGCTCTCTATGTTGTGACAGGTGGATGCAGGCCTTATGTCTGTCCTCGGCAACATGCTGCATCTGGTTGTTACTAATTGGCCGTTAATGGAAAACATCTTTGTCGGTCCTGATTCTTGTCGGGAACACCTCCAGTAATGTTCAACTGTGATTAGCTCCTAATGGCTCAGAAGGGAAGGCACAAGACTATGTTTGCTTGTATACTTTTAAATTGTAAAAAAAACGGGGCTAATCGTTGAAAGCCCCTGAAATTTCCAACAACCGCTTCAAAACACTGAACGGAAATGTTGTATTCAACAAAAGGCCACTGAAGAGAAAAGAGTCGGTCCTCCTCTTCCCCCACTTCTTCCAGAGTAAACAAAAGCAGAGGCAGGAAAAAAGAAGATAGGACTTGGCGGCAGTGTGCACCCAGCTGTTCTCTCCTCTGTGCTCTCCTCTCTCGTCGTCCAACCTCCGCTTTTGTGCAGAGCTGCCATTTAACGATGGGATTTTAATCTGGCCATCTAGAGTGATGCCATGGAAAAGCTGCAGTGGTTTTGGAATGAGAGTGGAATGAGACTTCAGCTTCAAACCCTCCAAGGCTATACTTCCTCCACTGGCTCTTGGATACAGTTGAATGATCAGATGGTTTTCTAAATTTTAGGTTGAATACAGTCTCCTAACCCTGGGGTTATGTTTAAAACCCCAGCCCCATTTTTTTGCCTTGCAAAGATAATTCCGAGTCAACTTTTGTTTTGCGTTGAAACACATTTACTAGATGGTAAATTTGAGTTTTAAGACTGCTTGTTTAGCCAAATTTGAGACCCTGCTCGCTGAAGATCTGGCAGCAGTGATCTAAAACAATTGAACCAAGACTATGCAACTGTCAGAGGGGCCTATCAGACTCTAGTTATGTATTAAAACAACCCGTTACCTGGGTTACAAGGCTAATCTAGAGGAGCAAGGCGATGATAATTAACCCGAAACGGTGAATCATTGTCCACTGACATCATGGTCACAAGGATATCAATCCAACAACAATACCCCCCAGGTCTTGAACAAACCTCACACTCACACTGACCAATGATACTTAAGCGTTTACATCTCCTGGGGGATGAAAGCCCAAGCAGTCATGTTTGAATTCAGAACAAGCCTTTTAACTTCCTTCTCTTTACCTCACAGTCATTTATGAGGTGACAGTGATGCACTTGACTTGTATTACAAAAGTCCCCAAATCTCTCCTAATTGAAAATCATGTAGATTAGAAGGAGGACTCTCGGGGATTAGGTTTCAGTGGAGGGGAAATCCCAGGCATGTGCATGAAGCGTGTTGTAAATCATGAGGGTAGAAGGGGAGGGAAGGAGCAACAGGCCCCCGTAGGCCCACATTATCTCTGCCAGCGCTGATGTGGGGGGGTCAGATGTTTTTGAGTTGAATCACTTTTAGGAAGGTCCTCATCCCACATCTGGACTGAGATAGTGGGTCGGAGAGGTGTGTTTCTATAACGGTCACAAGCTTCTCTGCCTCCAAATCGAACTGTTCAGAGACTATAGGCAGAGCAGGGATATGTCATGTGTCCTCTCAGAAGGACAGAAGGAATGCGGTGTGAAATGCTTTCCTTCAGGTCTGGCTATTTGTATAGTCTTATCATCAAGAGTCCCTTCTCACCCCAAGGCAGAAATAGCTGCTAACCACCTGGCAGCATGTCAGAAGACTGGAAGAGGTGCTCATACGCGCTTAATCTTTTTTGTCTCCACCTTTTGGTGTCTTTGTCTTTCACTTCCAATCATCATGCTCTCTGCGAGTGTGTGTGCTCTTCTAGATGCAGGCAAATTTCTCTGTGGGTCAGCCAGTTAATCACCCTTAAATTAGTAATGGTGGTGAAGGTGCTGGGTTGTAATGAGGCAAGCTGCGGCGCCCCAGGCTATAGCATCATGCCGCCAGGACAGGGATTTGCCAAACAGCCTTCTACCAGTCGGCCTGCTTGACAGCTGCTTGATGACTTTGTCTTCCTGAGCTGCATCGCTGCTCTGTTTATCATAACCATTAATATTCATGACAATGATATCTGGCCACTTTACATGGAGTCAGTTTCTGAAGCTTGTTGCTTGCCCTTCCACAATGACCGCAAAGGCCTGCCTCTCTGCTCAGGGCACTGTTGAAAGCTGGAACTGACAGTAATGGCTGTCAGGCTCCTCGTGGATGGCGTGGAATCTCAAGTGGTGATGGAGAATTCATCCGACTTCAGACCTTAATATTTTTGTGTTTTCTTTTTTAAGGATTACATGTCAAATGGCTAGTTGTGGCACATCAATGGGATGTTTGACTTAGAGAGCTACGTATTTCCACGGCCCATTCTATCATCAAAATCCATCAGTGCTAAGCTAAATAGACCAAAGTGTTTTGTTAACCAAGACTCAACCTATGGACAAGAAGTGCTCCTTTGACAACAGACAAGGTGAGACTTGGCCAGCTCTCCACATGGCACTGTCTGCACTCCAAGCACTTTACACTAACAGATCCTCAGCCGATCCAGCTGTCAAACAGTGTCCTGAGTGTCCTTAAGCTCCTCCATAAGGCTGTCTGTCAGGCGTCCGTCTGGGAAGGTAATGGGATTGTCTCCCAGATTTGGCCGCCTGAGGGGCAGCAAGGGTTAGTGGGATGCAACCTTCTGGCCACCCAGTTTCCCTCTTCATGCAGAGGCTTATAGCTGTCAAGGACATGGAATCTATATGTATGAAGTGTCTCCAAGTACAGACGTGGTGAAGGTGACCTTTATTCTAATTTTAATCCATGCACTCAGGTATTTAACCTACATCCTACTCTGCTTTTTGTGAGATGTCTAAGAAGCTCTGTGTCACTCTACAACAAGTAATTCCTGTCTGTTAATCCCAATATTTTGTAAGACAACACTGCAGAATAGTTGTTTGAGTCTATGAAATATCGCAGCACTCTTTATTACTCTCTGGACACCACTGGAGATGAAAGAACAGCTAGTGGGAGGAGTGGCCGTGTCAAACACTCCCAACCATCTTTTCTGTGGAAATTCACACATGGATGGATACTTTCCATTTTTTAACTGGGTTGGTCTGCTTGACTAATGAGAGTGGAGCGCTCTCTTGGCTAAGCATCTGCTATTGTTTCTCGCTAACCTTGTGCATAGGGGAGTGTGTGGTGTGTTTGTACAGTGCTGCTTTCCATCACTGTCGTTGTCTGTATTCTGCTAATTTCTATAGCCTGTTTGTAATTATATGCTTGTTCTTGGTACCTCAGAGGATTGTTGAGCGTTGTATTTGTGGTACCCACATTTTACTGTGAGAGCTTCAGTGGGAAGCCTCGACCTCTTGAACTGTGTGGAGTTAACATCCTTTACCGGTAGAGGGTCTGCAAACTGACTTCATGCGGTTTTGAACAAAAGTAGAGATTCATGTAATTTTTGAGGGGGCATGACCATTTCTACAGGCGATTAGGTTGGGTGACGGATTGTCCTTTTTTATTTATTTTTTTACAGGTAGTCTGCGGTTACCTTTCGAAAAAAGCAATTTGGGTTATTTTTTATTTTTTGGTGATTAATGGCAGGCTTCAGAGGCCCAAACAGCAACTGCAGCATGACGTCTTGTTTCTGTTGAAACTCTATCTCCCCAAATGTATTTCTGTTTACACAGTGATTTATTTAGCTGAGGGTTTGTTGTCAACCTAATGGTGGTTTATTCTGAGGTCAAATAACTGTTGCCCTCATTTTTTTAATCCGTCTCTTATTCCAGTAAATCTTTTATTAATATGTTCCCGTTGAACCAAAGTGTAGTCTACATACAACATTGGCTTGACAAATGCTCTTTGTCTGTGTTTGTCCATGGTAGGAAGATCTGTGTGCACTGCAAGTGTCGCCGTGAGGAGCATGCTGTGACAGCCATGCCTGTAGAGATGGAGAAGACGGTCACCAAGCTGATGTACGACTTCCAGAGGAACTCCACCTCAGACGACGACTCGGGCTGCGCCCTGGAGGAGTACGCCTGGGTACCACCAGGACTCAAACCTGAACAGGTATCGGTGTTTTACACTTATCTGGGCCTCGTCACATTCACACTGGACGCCACCACTGACATCTACGCCAGACATCTGTTAAGTTGTGCAGTTTTGTCAGCAGTTGTCAATCACACCGGATTGTTGACACCACATAGTGACCCAACTCATCCACTGTGGTGTGAATAAATCTAAAGACCAGAAACGTTGACTGTCCACATTAGATTAACCCCACGGCTTTGTGCTAAGTATTGTTTGTTGTCCAACAGCAGGTGTTAACAACAGCATGGCACAACTCTAAAAGTCCTGGGTTAATGTTACAATTACACTCATCAAAAAGCTCTGATTTCACCATACATAGGGAGTTCACATTTATACACAAAACAATCCAAGTTTGGTGTTGTAAAACATTTTAGTTTTGGAGAAAAAAAATCCCAGTGATATGCACATATATAATTCAGTCATACAATCATATGTATTTACATAAATACCAGTATAGTGTAACCCTGATGAAAGTAGTCATGCCCATATTTTGTGAGTGTTAAGTTCAAACTGCACCTCACCATATGATAGCTCACCGATCTTGCTGACTGCTCCTTCTGCAGGCAAATGAATAACAAGGATTTTGTGGCTTCAGCAGTCAAATTATTCTCCAATTAATTCCGCCCCCAAACATGTTAAGAGTAGGTTTCATCTCTGTCACAGGGACTAAGCTAAGCCTGAGCAATACACAAATGTATTAAATGGTCCCATGCACGTTGAAGAAAATCCTCTTTTACAATACTCCATGTATCTGTATGTGTGCACATGTGGGAGGGTTTCCAGTTTTATAGGACAATAGAAGCGTTTATGGAAGCTGGTTTCATTTTGATGATGGGCTGAAAGCAATGAACTGGTCAATACAATGTTGGCACAGCCCCCTGTTCTCACCCCCGAGGACTGAGCGCAGCTATTTCTCATTCCCCTCCAGGGTCACATGTCTAACCCCGAAGTCAATTAGGTTCTCGTCTAGTGGTGATAAGACCTCAGGAACAGTCGAGCCATAATGAAAACTGGACTGTGCAGTATCCCCGGAGCACAATACTGAATAACCTTGAAAGTAAAAAATTAAGAGTGTTTTTAACAGCCTAGATGAAAAATGTCCATAGCTATCATGATTTCTATTTTCCCAACCTGACGTCCAAGTCATTCAAGCTGTGGCAACACATTATGTGACCTCTCGCAGAGGAGCGGAAGTATGTCTGATGTGGAGCTTTTCAACACCCGGCCTTCCTTTGCACAAGGTAAAGACAGAGGGAGACGGTAAATACAAAGCTAATCTCCAGGATCTAAACGGTGGGTTTAGGTTTCCCCGTAGGGAGCCTGGGCTGTGTATGAGTCTGCTATTCAGCCAGCGGTGGTGTAAAGTCGCCACTCTGTAACGAGGGATTTCAGACCAGGACTGCTATATTAAATCAGATGTATCTGAGAATTGTGAGGGATAACTCAGCACTTATTTGGGACTGTTCAACTCTCCTGTGTGTGTTTGAATTTTAGTCAACAATCGCTGTAATACAGACTTTTATCACCAAACACCAACTGAGTTTGTTGGAGATGTTATTATAGTGTGAAGGAGGGCCTGCCAACATTCTCTCTCCCACTGTCTCCTCTTGCTCTCTTCTCTCCATCCTTCTCAAATAAAATTCTGCGATGTTGCCAAGTTACAACTTGTCAAGGCCAAGAATGTTACTCAGCAATGTATGTCCTTTTTTTACCATCACGTAGCAAGAGCTGCCGTTTAATGTGCAGACTCTACTCAGCATGTACCAGGATCATATTTTAATTTCCATTCGAACATGTAGTCTGCTTTTTCAGACCGCTCAACAGCTCTAATGTGGATAAATTAACTTTCAAACAACAAAAAGCCAGTCTAAAAGGTACCCGAGGCTAGTTTGACCTCATCTAAAATGGACCTGACAACAATTAGGACTCATTCCCATCAGAGTTGAAGTTAGCGTGTGACTCAAAGCGCCGCTGCTCCTAAATACCACCTCACAGAGTTGCTAGCTTGGCTGTGAGCTTTTAGTACATTCAGTATAGCTTTGATTTCGTGCTTAATTAACCAATCTCATGCCTTTTTAACTTTAAAACGCATTGATTTTTGTTTCCACAACTGTGCTGACTGCAGTGTTGATCCGTGGGCACTTGCACATCTCAGCAAGGACGTGAGAAGAGAAAGACAGAGAATGAAAACACAGCCGTTAAATCTGCTCACTTCGCTATGAAAACAACATCCTTCCCACCACGTTTGGCTGTAACTACCAGTGTTTTCTCAACAATATAACATCTATGTCCAATAACCACTGTAAAGTGGCTTGTTGAGAGAATGTTAGGGCTGGTGCCTGGTGGTGTCTTCTCCTCTGGCTGTCTGGCCATTAACAGCAATAGAAACCAGCTGTGTGAAGCCATCGCTCTTGTCACTCAGTTGCAAAGTCCTTTGCTTTAGCTTTTAAAAACACTCCTTTCAGTACAGTTCGAAAATTCTGCCCTGTCTTTAGTTCCGTCTGCTTTCGATTACAGTTATTATCACAAGCTGCTCCTCCTGGCTCTCGCTGCAACTGTGTCCATTATGTGCGTGTGCGTGTGCGTGTGTGTATCTGTCTTTAGATCTTTTCCTCGAGGCAATGTGCCTTTCACCTCCAGATTGTAACCCTATTGTTGTTGTTTCCTAATTTATCATTAGCAGTGTGTGTGTGTGTGTGTGTGTGTGTGTGTGTGTGTGTGTGTGTGTGTGTGTGTGTGCTCATCTGGAAGCATATGCGCTGTTTGATTTATCAGTGCTTGACCACAGTCAGTCTTTCATGAATTATCCTGAGATCCCCCCCCGCCGGTGTCCCGGGTCGAGCTGCTGCTGGCCAAGAATCTTGCGTCCCTCGCCAACACCGGTGGAAGCCAACAAAAGCAGAGCAGAAAGAATTAGGTTACACTTACAACAAGAGGTTCCTGCTGCTAATGCATCCCAACAACAAACATGCTTGTGCAATGCTTCATGGAAATGCTCTTGATACAGAATGTGTCGCTCGGACAATTATAACTTTAAGATATGAATGTTTTTTTGAAGCAATATATTTTACATTTTGGTCTCCGGTCTCTTCGTACCAATGCATTTCTGCATTATTCAAGTTAATCTGTTTTTGTGTAACAGACTCTGTGTTATTGCCAAGGACAAAGCTGATGGCTTCCAGTCAGTAGATCCATTCAGTAGACGGATCAGGTCGTTAAGATTGCTCTGACCTAGTCAGCAGGTATCGATCATGTTTGTCTTTACATTCCAAGCCTTAGTTATGTGTTTCTTTCATTTGATCAAGCATCTTGTTCATTCTTCTACTACTACTCTCTCTTCGTCCCTCTAACATTTTGTTTTATTTCCCTCTCGTCACCTCTAATTTTCCTCTTCGTTCTTTAACCTCTGTCCCCGAATCTCCATTTAAAACCCTGTTGCTTTCGTGGATTTCACCCCCTCCAATCACATTCATATATGACTGCCTGACCTCTGTTATACCCCGGCCCCCTGTTACAGTGTAATAAAAAAGACTGCAATAAATAACACGCAGATGACAGTCATTGTCTGCCGCTGTAATGTAAAGAATGTCCAAAGCAATTTTGAATGGCCAGATTAGCATTTATCCTGCTGTCGCACATGTTTGTGTGCACACACACTGCTAAATGTATCCATGTTAAGCATGGGTGTGCATGAGTGTTTGCACATTTGACAGGTCAGCTATACATTCCCATGTCAATGTGCAAAGATGGAGAGGTGAGGTTCCGTTAAGTCTCCGCTGGTGGGCCATAAATCTTAGTGATTTTCTGTGTTGGATTCTCCTGGTTGTAGATCCTGTTAATTTAGTCTCTGCACAGTTATGCACAGTGCTGTAATGATTAATAGACTACATTTTAATAATAATTTAACCGTTTTGGGTAATTTATCAAATAAATTGGTCAAACATTTGTAGATTCCAAGTGAAGATTTTTAGCTTTTCTGTGTCTCATATTATTAATATTGTTATCCATTAAGGTTTTTTGACTGTTGTACAGACAAAATGAGCCATTGGAAGAGTGAGAGTATGGATATTTATTCCTTATTTTGTGAAATCATAGACAAAACAAGAAATCAATTAATCAAAAATAGTTATCGAGAGCGTATTCAAAATTATAACTGGCTGCAGCCCATGTGTATTTTGGGTTAGTTTAGCTAGTTTACATGCTACAGGTATGTTGTTGTTGTTGTTGTTGTTCATCACTCTCATCCTCTCTCTGTCTCTTGCTCAGGTGCATCAGTATTACAGCTCCCTGCCTGAGGACAAGGTGCCCTATGTTAACAGCCCAGGAGAGAAATACCGCATCAAACAGCTGCTCCATCAGCTCCCACCCCACGACAATGAGGTGAGAGTCCAAACTGACCCCCTCCCCCACCACCTCATCCATCCATCTATCCCTCCCGCCCTACCCTCCTTCAGGGCAATACAGAGATAAGAGAAGAGAAGGGAGGAGACAGACAGAGGAAAAAATAGTCTGTCCTCTGACATGGGCGGGAATGAGATAGTGAGGTGTTTGTGTGCAAAGCTTCCTATATATTTTATCTTTTTTTTTTTTTACATCAATAAATCATTACCATATAATGTTGAGATATTGGTGTGATTGCCATAAACAGTTGACAACAGCACTAAGAAGATCAACATGCTTAGCACCTCTACATCAACCTTATGATAATAACATAAAATGAATAAAATAGTTGTCTTGAAATGCTAACAAATGCTGTACTATTGACTTGAGATAAGTGCTGCCTTTGTGTGTGGCAATAATATCAAAGTTTGATATTGCTATATTGACTTTATAAAACACAGGCAACCACCTTAAACGTTCTGTGTTTGTGTAACAGATCACACTAAACAAATTTATGTTCGTGTGTGTGTGTGTGTGTGTGTGTGTGTGTGTGTGTGTGTGTGTGTGTGTGTGTGTGTGTGTGTGTGTGTGTGTGTGTGTGTGTGTGTGTAGATACGCTACTGTAACGGTCTGGACGACGAGGAGAAGCGAGAACTGAAGCTTTTCAGCACCCAACGGAAACGGGAGAACCTGGGCCGCGGCAACGTCCGTCCATTTCCCTTGACGATGACGGGGGCAATCTGCGAACAGGTAGCTGACAGAAATATCAAAAATATAAATGTTTGTGTCGTTTCTCCAGCCGTCAAGAGACACGACAAGATCAAAGATGATCTGAAAGCCGCCCAGCGTTTCGCTTCGAAATGTCATTTCTGCGTCGCGTCCCGTGACGAGAGTGAATTATTAAGTGTGACAAGATCAAAGGTGTGTCCTGTGGCCGACGGAATGAAAGCAATGAATCGTGTGACGGACATGCTGAACAGCCTGCTGGCATTTCTGGTCTTTGTAATGATGTACGAGAAATGCTTTATGTTGACATATAAAGGGCAGAGGTACAGTCATGTGCTTTTATAACAATGTTGTGACTTTGTCAGTCTCACCACAAAGTGTAGTTCTTAAGAGGATCTTGAGGTGTTGCATGTGTATGTTGTGTCTCATTTTTCCCGAGAACGTTCCATAAAACGTTAAACAACTAAGTTACAGTTTAAGCTGCTCTAAATCCTCCTGAACATATGTCATAGTAGTACCCGGAGTAGTCCCATCAAATATTTAACGTGTTGTCTACGTTTATTCTTGTTGTGGCCTTATGGGACCACAGAGTGCAATGGAGTGTTCTTTTAACAACAAACGCACTACAGCATCCGCTAGCCATTTGTTTTAGTGTCTGTACAATGGACTCAAGCAAATCGGAGCTACTCTCTGTTGTGTCGGTGCCCCGGGTGTGTAGCTGCTTTATGGCTTGTGTTTCTCATTTGCTCAGCAGACACAGACACACACACACACACACACGCACACACACATATACATACATGAGGGAGGAGATTGTTGGGAGAGTGTGTATTGATTGAATTCCTGAACCCCCCCCCCCCTTTAGCCTCCTTGCAGCAGTAGGCTCTGTGCCAGTTTGATAACCTGATTGTAACTTTCGCTCTGTCCCTGTCTCACCCCTCTAAATCTACTTTGCCTACCCGACCTTTCCCCCCTGTCTCCTTAGCACTCCCTCTCATTTATCTTTCTGGCTTCTCTACCTTTACACCTCTACGCCGATCTCGCTCTCCTTTTTATCCTCCCATATATCACTCAATTTTTATTCTCCCATTTGCTCCACCATCGTCCTCCAGCAGCCATTCAACTTCCTCTCTGTGTCTGTCCTTGCCCTCCCCGGCCACACATGCAAACACACCCATGTGCTCTCAGATTAGTCCAGGGTACGTGTAAAGTTGTGTTGGCCAGTCCGATACACTCAATCTGTATCAGCACAAATCCTGATCTTGTAAAAAGATCCCATAAAATTGGCACTTGAACTTCTTGGAAAAATGTTACTTCTTGGAAAACTGTACATCCCCAGTGGTGATCCACTGTAGCGTGGAAACCATCAACCTGCTTTGAACAGGAATTACTTCACATTAGGGAAGAAATGATACCATCCCATGTTTCAAGATGGCGCCCATCCTTTCATTTTAATGAACGTTCTTTACAGCGGAACCAAAAAGTGTTTCAGAGTTCCTCAGACCTATTTTTGAGCTCATAGAGCATGTGTATTAGTCCATCTCTAGTCGACCCAGCTGACTTCATGCTGCCTCCTCGCTCACATGATTGGGAAGACAATAATTTATTGATACTGCTCTTCAAGACTTCAATAAATCATCTTGTGTTGGTGACTCTCAGAAATAGGTATGAATAGCTTTACAGCCTTTTCTTTTGCAATTATTGTATAAAGGAAAAATTTATTCTGGATGTGTCACACAATTAATTAGTTTCTTCGTCACTGTCATAATGAAATGGTAATTTTGCTTTGTGATAAACTGTATAGGTTTTCTACAAGCCTTTTAAAGAATCTTAGTGTTGTTGTTTTTGGTACTTTGCCTTTAATGGACATTGAAAATCTAAGAGGCAGACATGAAACCGAGGGAGCATGGAAGGTCCACCACTTGGCCACTGGATGCCCAGGTGTACAGATTTAAAGTTGAACTACAAAAAAGTAGCACAGTTATAGAATTTGAAGTCAGTATCAGCCACTAATTAGAGTTTAAGAATTAGAATTGATATTAGAAAAGAAAAAAGTGGGATTTAAGTATTCACAAGTACTAATAAAAGCTACAGCCATTAACTTAAAACTCTCTTCTTCTTTTTCTTCTTCCTCCACCTCTTCTCAGTGCGGAGGCCAGATAAATGGTGGCGACATTGCAGTGTTCGCGTCACGGGCAGGTCACAGCGTGTGTTGGCATCCAGCCTGCTTTGTGTGCAGCATGTGCAACGAGCTCCTGGTGGACCTCATCTACTTCTACCAGGACGGGAAGATCTACTGCGGCCGGCACCACGCCGAGAGGCTGAAGCCACGCTGCACCGCCTGCGATGAGGTAGACGTTCGTCTCACACACACACACACACACACACACACACACACACACACACACACACACACCTGCACATGGATGATCATGTGTTAACACACACACACACACACACATATCACTTATTTGAACATACTGTGCCTGTAATGTGGGGCAGTGTCGGTGGGACTACTTATTAAATGTTATCACACACAAATTTTGCACATGCCATTACTAGGCCAAACTGCTGTCGTATGATACTCACAAGCTTCCTACACACACTGTCACAGTGTAACACATGCAAGGGTTTTTTCCGGTCTAATGGGGTCAGCTCTCAATATCTTGATCTCCCAACCATTAGCACTGACTTTCACTCTCTGCAAATGGGGACAAGGACGCTGTTAGTACTTCAAAAGCACCCTGGTGTTTTAACAGCAGCGTAATTAAAAGAAAATGCACCATCTAGATTTGACTTAGATTTAAGTCCCCACACACATTAGCCTTTTCTACAAGTCAGTGACAAAGAGGATGATCTAAGAGTACTAAGCTCTAGAGGAGAAAGCGGTGCCTATGAAAAGGGAGGAATGGCGAGCCAAACCTTTGTCCGGTCATTTAGTGAGCAGTAATAACCCAACTGAGGTTTTACCGCCGAGGACCTATGATAAACGATGCTCTTTCTTATTTCTCCTTTCTTAGATCATCCTTGCGGATGAGTGCACTGAGGCAGAGGGGCGTCACTGGCACATGAAGCACTTCTGTTGTTTTGAGTGCGAGACTGTGCTGGGGGGGCAGCGCTACATCATGAAGGAGGGACGGCCCTACTGCTGCTCCTGCTTCGAGTCCCTCTACGCCGAGTACTGCGACTCCTGCGGGGAACATATTGGTACGCTGCCGGCATCTATCACTGTTAATACAAACTGCATTAATCACCAGCAGATCATGCAAAGGAACACTTACAGAAAAAAAATGTAATGCTAAATACATGGATACATGGAAAATTTAAGTGGAACATTATCAGGCTGCAGTTTCATTTTAAAGGAGCATGAATGTGTGACCTAATTTTTAGTAACACAGAGCAGAAAAGAGCTACAGTAGAAAGGACGTGGCCTGGCTTTTAGCAGTTTATCGCTGAATGATGTCATTGCCAGGCATGTGAGGCAGGGTCACATAGCAGAGGGGCAAAGAGACCTCAGCTTACAGAGCACAGAAATATGTACAGTATATACCATGCAGCATGAAACCACAGTGGGGCAAAGGCATGACTGTATCAAGTTACTTTTCACACTCAGGATCTGTTTTTGTCGCAGACCCATGCACCACGTGTCAGTTAAATACAAATTGAAACATCACACAACCTGTAGTGTTAGAGGCAAACCTACTGAGAGAAGAAACTGGGGTATTTTTCGGTGGGGAACCTTCATATTAGCACTTCTTGGCCCATTTCCACCTCCTGCTAAATCTCTGTGTGTGCGTATCCCCCGATAGGATGCCCAGGTGTGATTTTGGCACATACCTCTCAACAAATTTGCTCTGTAATTATTCGTCAGACAGGATATAGAAAAGTATTTGGCTAAAAAACACAACTGATTATGAATTGAAACCATCAGAAAACATGCTGTAACCAGATGGCAGCCATTAGCAAATAGCTGGTTTTCTTTCTCCCTGCAACAACTGCAGGCATAATCAAAATGCAATGTGTTTATACAATGCTGGGAAAGCTCCATAATGGGTTTGCCCCCAGGAACAGTTAAGTTACAGCCTCCAGCTTTATTTTCTCTCTCAACAAGCAACTTGTAAAGTGCCACTATTTTCACATAAAACAACATTTTAAATAACAAATTTCAAGCTCTTTGATATACACATTGTGCTTTGTATTTTAAAGCACCATGTGTATATCAACGAGTATAATAAATGAGTCCCATAATCTTATTTTACATAAACCCATCTGTATCTATCCTGCAGGCATTGACCAAGGCCAGATGACGTATGATGGGCAGCACTGGCACGCCACAGAGGGCTGCTTTTGCTGCGCCCGCTGTAAACGCTCTCTGCTTGGTCGGCCCTTTCTGCCCAAGCAGGGCCAGATCTTCTGCTCACGCTCCTGCAGTCTTGGGGAGGAGCCCAATGGGTCGGACTCCTCTGATTCGGCCTTCCAAAGCGCTCGATCCACCAGAGAGTCCAGACGCAGCTCCAAGGCAGGGAAGAGTGGAGGCGGAGGTGGTGGAGTTCAGACTGAGAGATTCTCAGGGGAAGTGGACCCACTGTCTTTACAAATGGATCTTCTGAGTCTTTCCAGCCAAACGCCCAGTTTGACGCGCGAGCCTCCTGCCTGGCAGAGCCAAGAGCAAGCAGGTGATGGCTATAATTATGAATCCCAATCAGACCTAACTGCCAACCCCACCCCTCTTCAGCTCCTGAGCCAGTGCAATGTCAGGACTGCCTATATCCCCACCTGCTCTGTACAGAATAATCATCAGCAGGATCACAGGATCAAAGAGAATGGAGGTTTAAAGAGGCCACCCATCTCAGCCATGAAGGGCCACTCTCTGAATGAGATGTGGTTTCAACAGCCAGCTCCAGATGAGTACTATCCACCCAAATTGAGGACCCAAAAGAGCTTCACAGAGGTGTCCCATTGTTCACAGCACCACAATGGCTTCTCCTCTGACAAGCGCTCAATCAGTTTGCACGGCTTTCAGAGGGACAGGGAAAGAGAGACGGGGCCTCCAGCAGCAACCCAGGTGGCAAGAAGCAGGAACCCCATCAATGCACTTAACTTCACAGAGCAACTGACCCCTCTGGAGCAGACCCCAAGAGGATCCATGGAGTCCCTGGCCCTGTCCAATGCAACAGGTGGGTAAAATAGTAGCCGTTAGACCTCTGCTTGGCCTTGTTTTCGGGTTCTAGTACTTTGTTAGCATGGGAAGTTGTGTTTTTTAAAACAATAGTGCGAGTACTGTTGCTGGTATACATCACAACTTGTGCTGACATTGCTGGCCATGTAATCTGAAATTCAGCTTGACTAAAGTATAAAATTGATGGGATGACATTGAATAAACCGCCTACTGACACCAAACTTAACTCTATTTGCCCACAGGCAACTCAGCAGATGGAGGAGGAAAGCGGCAGGAGCATCTTTCTCGTTTCTCCATGCCAGACCTGAGCAAAGACTCTGGAATGAACGTGTCAGAGAAAAGTAACATGGGCACGCTCAACTCCTCAGTGCAGTTTCGTAGCTCTGAGTCTATTCACAGCCTCACCGCCAGTCAACCCTACATGGAAATGGATCCTCCCAGGTCCTCCCAGTACCAGGTGCAGTACTGCGACCACCCTGGCATGAGTGTGAGTATGGGTATGACTAAGTTACCACCTGGCTTCACCTTCCAAGAGGAGGATAGGGTGAGTTTGGTGAGTAGCGCGAACGCTGCTCGCCTACCCCCCATCAGTGAGCGCAGGGTGGGTGGTGTCGGTAGTGGAGGAGCTGGAAGGGGAGCCAGTATACGGATAGATGCCCCAGAAGAGACTCCCCAGAGGCGCCGGCACCACCACCACCGCTCCCGGAGATCCCGTCGATCCCGTTCAGAAAACGCTCTCAACTTGGTGGCAGAGCGAAGGGTGAGACCTCAAGAAAGACCACAGTTACGTGTCCGTGAGGATTACGACCGTTTCCCGCCACCAAGGAGCATCAGGGACCAGTTCGGAGTAGGAGGAGGAGGAGGGGGCAGATACCAGCCCCAACCCTTCAGGCAGTGCCCCAGAACCACTTCAGACCTTACTCTTCAAAACCCTGGGGCCAGCCGACGCACTGGCTTGAACCAGTACTCCTGGGATGATTACGATGACGATGGCTGGTGCTCCACTTGCTCTTCATCCTCCGAATCAGAGGATGAAGGTTACTTCTTGGGTGAGCCGATCCCCAGACCCATCCAGCTGCGCTACCTCAGCAACCAGGAGCTCGTCCATAAGTACAACGGGATTGGAGGACCCAACCACAGCGGGCAGTTACACACCCGCAAACGCAGAAAAAGCAAGAACTGCATTATCTCCTAACATCCTGTCATCTGATAAAGGAAATTACTCTTTGTCCAGCTTGTGTACACTAACATCTCCCATCTGGAACAAAACAATTAAAAAACTCACAGTCCATTTATTCAGTGTTGTTGAGTGTTGAATATCAAGTAATTGAAAGTCAGTGATGAATTACAGTCGGTTAACAGTGAAAAAGCAACAGTGTTTGCATGTTTGTTTTCGGAATATCTCCTGAGTATTAAGGCTAACAGTTACATGCGCAATTCTATCAAGTAACAACATTTATCAAAAGCTGATGTGCAATTTTTTTTAAATCATAACTTCATTTCCATGCAGCAGTCAAGTGTGCAAGGTAGTCTGTTTGGTACAGCTTAGCTTTTTCACACAATGTGATTTAGATATAGGATATACTGTACTATTGTATTCAGTTCATAGTATGTATATAGATAAATGAATTAATAATTTCACTTAAGTTAAGGAAGTCCATGTACATATGGTTGTAAATGAGGCCTCACATATTTTTATATTTTGTATGGATAGAATCATTTATGTATTAAATATCTATAATGTAGATATAGAATATGACAAAAACAACTTATGCATGTTTTATTTGGCTGACCTGGTCCTGCATTTGGAATAAAGGAGTATTTCAGTGAGTGTTTTGATTGACAGCTGGTGTTTCTCTCCAGAGAATGAACACACATGTGTCTGGTGTTCACAAGAGGGCGTAACAGTCACCTTCTCCATCTGTTTAATGCATAAATGAATGACAATGTGGTGTAGAGGTTGATCAGGAGCATCACCCTCCACTGGGTTGTTAAACTTGCCTGGTAATGGGCGTCGTCACATTCAAACAAACAGAGCTCCATTGTCCTGGAAACAGATGCCACTGAAGTTCTGGTTTATTGCATCAGCCTATGCAAGTTGGAAACTGCTGACAAAGGTCCAGGGATTTAGTTATTGAAATCTGGTGATGCTTTGTGTAAGTATGTAAAGCATGCTAACGGCATAGCTGTAGGGATGGCAGTGCCAGTCTATGGGTCCACCACATTGGTCCAGCCTGAAAAATATCAACTATTGGATGGATTGCTATGCAATTTGGCACATTCATGTTCCCATCAGGATGAATTGTGATAAGTTGCTGGATCCTTTTTAATGTAGCGTCATTATGTCATTGGGTAATGACCAAATACATTCAACTGACAGGTTCAGCTGCACTTAAAACGTTAATGTGGCAAATGTTTGCATGCTTAAATTAGATGTTGAACATGCTAATCATTAAAACGTTAGCACTGTCATTGTGAGCATGCTTTGCTGACATTAACATTTAGCTCAAAGCACCGCTGTTCCCAATTAAAGCCTCAGTTAGCTGCTGACGTAGCTGTAACCTTTGGTAAGAAACAAGGAGAATCCTAGACAAGTCAACCTCTCCCGTTAAATTATTGGCAAATACAGTATAACAGGTTATATCTATAAGAGTTAAGCAGTGTCATACCGTAAATTGGATTGCCTCTGACGTCCATGTTGTCCGGGGATTAACTGTCACTATAGCCCCCATAATCCAAACAAACACACACACAGACATATGTTTGGAGCAATGTGTGTGAACGCCAATCGCTTGATTAAAGGTGTTCAAGCACTAATGCTGTTGACATGATTGGCACATTAGTGGGTTTACTTCACCTAACCTCAACTTCCAAGGCGTCGTGTGCCCCAGTTTTCATGTTTACTCTAGGATACACTCTGATAACTCCCAGACGGGAGGAAAGAGTCCTCATTAGCCAGCCATGATGTGTCAGACGGCCGATGGCCTGGTCCGTAACTGTGGGCTTCCGCCTGCTTTTAGCAAGTCTTCAAACTACAGCTGCAGACTGTTACTCATATCAGCTGCAAGTTTGGATGAATATTACTGCAATCGGTGTCTCTAGATAGACAATAAAACACAAAGTCTTCATTAATGTGAATATTATTGTCCTTGACAGATGAGCTTTCCTCACATCATCATTAACTTAGCCCATACTATTGTTTCTTCATTGGTCCCTTGCCAGGTATTTACCCAAGCATGGGTGTGTTTCCATGTGTTTAATTAAAAGCAAATGAAGGCCCAACAGTGAGGGGTGCCACAGATTGCAGCCATATGCTTCCCGGGCCGTGCCATATTCAAGGTAGCGGATGGTGGAGAGATAATCCTCTAGTTGCATGGATGCTTCCAGTTGTGACAGTCGTACTGGTGACCAAGCTGTGACTGCCAGTGAATTAGATCCATGAGCTGTTAAGTGCCTTTGGGATTAACTCAATTCACAAAGAGTTTACAGTCTGGTGAAATTCTCAAAATGTATGTCAGGAGGAGGTTTTCTGGTTTTCTGATCATGTGGCCATCAATGATACAAAGCTACTTTTTCCGCAATGTGACATAATTCACCATTTGATGAGGTGTGACACCTAGTCCTGATTCGATGAAAATGTAACACACTGCCAATGTTTGAAGTACTTTACTTCATCACCAGGGTCTACAGCGAGTTTTATATTCAGCATCAAGTACAATGTTCAGGCTCAGAATATGACGTAGCACTCAGGACATTCGTCTTGGACTACTAATTTTGGAAAGTTAAAATCTCAGCCTATTTACTGATTTTTCCATCTCTACTCTTTATTCTTGTTTTCTACATGCCAGTAAAAAATAATGTTTATAGTGTGCTGATACAAAACTTGTAAGATATTGTATTTCTATCAAATATAGGGGGCTGCCTAAATTCTAATTCTGTGCATTTTAATAACTTACTTGATTACTAATGAAGCTAAACCGCAGGAGCTCGGCCTAATTAGAAAAAAGAATGCAGCGTTCGTAACAGAATAAATCAACTGTTGCATGAAAACAGTTATGTGTTACTTTGTACAGGTTAATTGAATTGATTGAATAGTTGGATGGCTGATTGTTTTTATTTTCAGTCGGAAAAGCAGGGAAAAATTCTGGATCCAGTAAAGTAAAACATAAGTGTTTCCCTTTAGTTTTTGTAAATTGGCTGCATTCTCATAATTTATATGATAACAAAGTTTTCATGTGACCACACTTCACTGCATGGGGTTGTAATACATAAAGCAGTTGAGGAAGCTAATTTTACTTTTGTCTATTATTTTCCTCCCATATTAATCGTCCATTGAATCACATTGACTGCACTCCGGTTTATTAAGGCCTGACAGAGTATGCAGTGTCTGCAGAACAGACAGCCATCCTTTCATTAACCCCGAGGTATGTGTCTGCACTGGATAAACAACAAGCAAATCAGGTGACGCAGTAGAAAATAGAAAGAGGTCCTCTTTAAGGTTCAGACAAACCTTGTTCACGGGTGCTATAATGGCTACCTATATAACGATCTACCTAAATATCTGCTGACCAAGCTTCGCCTTTTATCTCCCTATATAGATTTTGTGAGATTGCCATAATGTTAAAGAAGACTGTGAGTTAGCCTTTGAAAAGGTTGTTCAGCTTGTTTTAATTTTGTAAAATCTGACATTTATGAAAAAATGTGAAGTTGTGAAGTTGCGTGGTCTATACCATATTCACTATGTATTAAGGTATTATAGTTTAAAAAATCCTAAATAATATTATTTAGAAAATATATTTAAAAAACCTGCTTTCATCCATAAAGCACCAGTTGTTGCACCTATATATTGAAATCCAATTCAGTTAGAACGTGTAGCAGTTTAATTAACAGCACACATATGTTAGGTGCCTGTGTGTGTGTGTGTGTATATGTGTGTGTGTGTGTGTGTGTGTGTGTGTGTGTGTGTGTGTGTGTGTGTGAGAGTGTGTGTGTGTTGCGGCCCAGATGCACAGCTGTCATGAGTTGAAGCCGTTTGAGTTGTTTTGGGAGACTCTAAAAGCCATAATTACTGGTCCTTAAGAGCAGAACGGCTGCAAATTACAGCTGCGTTCTGAGCAAACTAAAATAGCCTGATTCAATTATTTACAAATGCAGAATGCCAATGGTGTGTTATCGCACACACACACACACACACACACACACACACACACACACATAACCAGCTTGATCTTACACACAAACTCTCTCAGCACACACATGTACACACACACACACACACACACACACACACACACACACACACACTGGGCTGGTGAATAAGAGATGCGTGACAGGACTGACTGAGGTCTTACCAGCAGTCTCCCCTCCTTCTGCCTAATCATGTGTGTTCAATTACTGTGGGAAGAATGCACCAGAACAATGTCAGTATATCCACAAATAAAGATATCACAGTATACTCCTACTTAGATTGCTTTTTTAATATAGTTTGAGAGCCTTTTTTTCCCCCTTGGGTGTAAAATCTGCATATTCTGAAGCTTTATCTGAATATGTTGAGGAGACTCAATGTTCCTCTCCTCTCTTCTTCTTTCTGCTCTTCTCTTTTCTTCTCTTCTCTTTCTGCTGTTTTCTTCTCTTTTCCTTTCTTTTCTTTTCTTTTCTTCTCTTCTCTTCTCTTCTCTATCATCCGTGCTGTCTTAACTTCCTACATTCTTTCTGCAAACCTGCACAGCAGACCCAAAAATGTAATTATCTCCAACAAGTTCCCTGCTGTTTACATTCAAGCAGCTCTCAATTGTCTGCAAAAAAAGGATAGTGAATGATAGTTAAGCAGTCAAGCAGTATTAGACTTGTAGACCTTGACTAAACCCGCTAATCTCGCAATACATTCTCACCCACTTAAGCATGACCTTTGTCCTTCCACTGCTCTAAACTGTGACCAGTCAACATTTTGTATCCCACTCAGCTTCACCCCTCAGACTAATCGTGATTCGATAGACTTGACTTCAAGTTTTTGCAAGCTTTTTGGAAAGGCAATTAAATATTGTAAATATGAATCACAAAACACACTCTGCACCATTAATTAGAGCTCATAATAAGTTTCTGTGGGGCCCTCATTAGGCCTGATTATTGTCTTTCAGCCACACTGAGAGAAAATAGTAACAATTAATTTCCAGTGTTTGCTCAGTCTGACACATTGTGCGGCGAAATGCTGCCAGTTTTGGGTTAATCCGCAGCTCCAACGGCCCGAGGGGCACCTCGCCATAATGGAGAATGGCATGCTGGGTACCTCAATGTTGCGTTGCCAGAGGGCTCCGTCTGGTTCATGATTTCAGCCCGCTTCACCCCTCCTCTCTGTGACTCATTAACAAGCTCAGGTCCCAGGAAGGGTCCCATCTGTGTGCCACCTGTACAAAATCACCACCGATAGCAACATATAGTGCAGGACACCATTCCCATTTGTTCCAAAGTTTCCCATAATCATATCACTTAAATGTCTATTCCCTTATTTTCTGTCTTTTCTTCCTTCTCTTTGTCTTCCCTCACCTCTCTCTGTCTCTGTCCATCTGTTTTGCAGAATGATGGATGGACCGATCAGTCAGCCAGATGAGGCAGAGAAGTTCTGTGATGTTGACTTTACAGCTACACATCTTTCCAAGACCTACAACTTATCATTACACTTTAAATTAAGTCAAAAGGACCTTTTTTTGTGACATTTGCAGTTGTAGCTGTAATAAATTAGTGCCTGACAAAAGTTGTTATGGATAAAAAGGTTTAATGGTTATTTAGCTAACTCTTATTAAATATTTCAGGATTATCATATCCTCTACATTGTCTTTTTATAGCAAAAAAGCTTCTGAAGTTCCAAATCTTAAGACCTTTATTATGTTAGACCCCATCTGATGCTTTTTTTGGCTCTAATTTTCTATTAAGATATTTGCACTCTGTAATGGCAGCCCTATACAGTAGCCTAGTTTTCCCAACGAGTCTGTGTGTGTACATGTAATGATGATGTTCAGTCATAAGTTCAGTTCTCGATATTGTTGACTGTCTTCTTTGGTCTTCTTTTAAGTATTCTTACTTAGCTACTTCCTTTATAAGTCTTATTCCAATGCCAGCACCCATTTTACCAGAGTAGGGGTCACCTTTTAACAGCTTGTGGGTGGTTATTTGTCACAATCCAAATCCAAATCCAAATAAAAGAGGCCAGGAAGAAAATCCCCTTTCAGGCAAGGATTTTGAAACATGGCTGACGTTATGTAAATACTGGCCTCTAGCAGTCAGACCAGGTGAGCCAAATTCTACCTGACGACCTGACTCCACCCTCTGGACTCCTGCAGCGTGAGACCATGAAGGAGAAGTCTGTCCACAGAGGCTCGACACAAGGTATTTTCCTTTTTAAAACACCCTCCTTGTCTGTAGCCTGGTGGCAGACCTCTGAATGGTTGCCCACATCTCAAATTGTGTCAAGTGATTTAAATAAAACAAAATTTCCATTTTGGGCTAATATCAGGCTACCACATGTGTAAATTCATAGGACCTACAGTGCCATGATTCCATTGCCAAATAGACAAATACATTATCAGCACTATGAAATGCTTTTTACATATTACTTTAAGAAAGTTTTCATGTGCAGAGATTTCAATTTAAATTGTCCTCCACTGAAGCCACTGAATGGCATCAGTGTGGCTTGCTAGTTCCTCCGACATCTGCTACTCATCCTCTTCTACTTAGGCAAAGTAGATAATCGTCAGACACAATGGACGATTTAATCAGGTGGATTTTTGTGCTTTCTGTGCACTAACTGGCATTATTTCATTGAATAATCATATTCACATGGTTTACACAGAGGACCATGTGTAGTCCTATTCACTGGAGAAATCAGCACAGTCTTTTTGCATGTCCAGAAATCATGCAAGTAGACCGATGAACAAACTTGAGAATTATGAAACTGACTCATTTAATCTGTAATACATCGGACTCTGTTCACTCTGATTTGCAGTGCTGCTAGTGAGCTCAGTGTTGCCAGGTGAAGAGACAGAAGAATAAACTAAATATTTATAATAAATAATAAATAAACTTTTCTTTGCTATGCATGGGTTCACCACTGGTGGAGGATATGACTTTCTTTTGGAGTCTTTGTAAAAGATAGAAAAGGCCTAAAAATACCAATAGGCACTTTACAAATGATGCTTTCCTTCTGACATTGGACCTTTTTTTTATTACATTACAGTCATTTACATTAGCAGATGCTTTTATCCGAAGCAACTTACAATTTAGGATCTATATTCAGTATCTATACTAGATACTATATGGCACAGCTACGGGAGCGATTTTGGGGTTAAGTGTCTTGCTCACGGACACATTGACACTAGACTAGACTAACTATACATATTTTCAAATAACATAAAGACAATAAAAACAGTTTTTACACCGGTACACTGGTGCATAAACCTTAGAAGTATTACAAGTAACATGTGTTCAAAGTTACAGAGATGCCTCTTGAACTCTGGTGACTTATATGTGGCTAAAGCATAATTTCCCTATAATGGTTGAAAGACGAAATGTCAGATTTTAATCAGATTTAATGATGTCTAAAAAAGAGAAAAACTCAGCATCTACACAGAATCTGATACAATATGATAGAAAGACATAATTAATATTCTGTAACCGTCTACAATTTAGGATACAATGTTGAAAATGTGCCAAATGTTAAAGATACTACCAGTAAATGCAACTGTTTACTTTCTATAAGCTTCATTCACCACCATTGGATCAATATACAATGACGTAAAATCACTTGTGAAATCTGTCCAAATGAATTTGTCCTGATTGTTATAGATTACAGTTATTACTGTTATTGCATGTGGACTTGGCCTGGCTTAGTGCAGTGCATCTCAGCAGAAGATTAACATTGCCACCTGTTGATGTAAAAGAGACATTACAGCTGTGGAGTAATTCCACTGAGACCCAGACACACAGGTTAACTTAGAACTACATGTAACTGAATTCCTATTTGTGTTTCTCTTGACCAAAATTGGACCAATATATTAATACCAATAATTATTTTTTTCTTTTCTGCTTATCATCTATGCACTTTGCATTTTGCAACCTATACAAATACAAGCCAGGTCTGCAAGAGTAAACCGCTCACGGTTGTCTCCAATTAATCCTACAGTTATTCCTCCTACATTGTAACAAAACACAGCAGGATATCATACAAGATGGTCAGGGAAGCCAAGACACTACTAATCACGGCTCCATTCCCCAATGTGCAGAACAGTGGACAGACTGTGTTTGGCAGCTGATGAAGCCCCTGTGGCTGCTAGCAGCTGCTGGCTAGTGATAAGGAAGGGGAGACCTTTAAAGGCTCAAAGATATTAAAGGCCCCGAAGAAGAAACTGTCCAGTATGCATTTCTGCTTCTAGTGTGTTCTTGTTAAGAGTGTAGAAAATGCTGACACAATGCTGTACATTAGCACAATGCATACTTAAGTAAGCATACATGTAGCACAATATCTGAAGTCCTTATATAATTATTAAAAGAGGAAAAACATTTATAATACTTCAGTCTGAGTCACATTCATTCATTTATCAGTTAGGAAGTACCACAATATACACACAGACACTGTCTACTTTAGAATGAGACTATAACTCTTGAGAGGATGATTATACATTCTTCTTTCAAATGAAAAGTTGAATTCATTAATCATGAAACATATCATTGCTCAATTTAATACACTCAAAGGTGTTGCTGCTAAAGCCTTACATGGTCTGGTATGACCATTGTAATGGTCATTTTTTACGTAGTATATATTTCTACTCAGTATATTGTATTCGTGCATAAGTAATTTTGCTCTGGACTTTGTTGAACTTCACTGTGTCTCTGTTGTGCAGAAGAAGGATTCTCCCTTGCCTATTCACATAGATAACTAACTGTGTTGCATGAGAATGTTCCATGCCGAGGCCTTTGGGCCGCTTGTTTTGGTTGCTGGCCGTTTGTTTTTGAATGTTGTTCCTATCAGTCTGAGACCAAAAGTCTGAGACTGAGATGTCTGTAACGTTGGCCATCGGCCCCCACCTTTGCTCATTCTGTATAAAGAAAGCTTGTTCACTTTTTTTCGAGGTTCTTCCTCACTGAGACTGTACGCATTCTGTTGTGATGATTGAACCTTCTCTGCGCAGAGAATAAATACTTAAAAGACAACCTGGTTTTTGGTATTATGTATTTCAACATGAAAAGACTCACGCAAAGCGGGTATAGGATTTTTTTTCCACCACACCATGGTGGCTATTAATAGAAAATCTTAGGTCAAAGTTACTGTATACTGGACATTACTAAGTGAGTTTGCTTACTTAACAACTCTTCTCCAATTGTGCTACTTTGGCATTTTAGCTAAATGTTAAACTACAGTAGTAGTTTAGCATTATCCCTTAACAGTCACCTGTAGCCACAGTGGCCGCTGTTCAGCAAAGGTTTCATAGTCTCACTTTTAAGAATATGGTATGAGAGTAAAAGAAACCAGTTGAACTTCAGTGTGAGC
>NW_027176424.1:0-75203 GCF_023349555.1 Cebidichthys violaceus | reverse complement strand
ACCATTTGTGAGGTTCTAGGACCTCGGGAAAGTGATTTTCTTGCCAATGTTCTAATTTTGGAAATTTTGCATCTTCCACTAAAGTGGCCATTGCGGTTCGAATGAGACCATTTGCGAGGTTCTAGGACCCTGGGAAAAGCTCAAAAAGTACCTAGTTTTTCTGTGAAGGTCCTGGAGCCTTGGAAGTGCTGTCTACCCTCACTAAAACGGCCATTGTGGTTCGAATGAGACCATTTGCGAGGTTCTAGGACCTCGGGAAAGTGTTTTTCTTGCCAATGTTCTAATTTTGGAAATTTTGCTTCCTCCACTAAAGTGGCCATTTCGGTTCGAATGAGACCATTTGCGAGGTTCTAGGACCTCGGGAAAGTGTTTTTCTTGCCAATGTTCTAATTTTGGAAATTTTGATTTCCTCCACTAAAGTGGCCATTGAGGTTCGAATGAGACCATTTGCGAGGTTCTAGGACCCTGGGAAAAGCTCAAAAAGTACCAACTTTTTCTGTGAAGGTCCTGAGCCTTGGAAGTGCTGTCTACTCCCACTAAAACGGCCATTGCGTTTCGAAGGAGACCATTTGTGAGGTTCTAGGACCTCGGGAAAGTGATTTTCTTGCCAATGTTCTAATTTTGGAAATTTTGCATCTTCCACTAAAGTGGCCATTGCGGTTCGAATGAGACCATTTGCGAGGTTCTAGGACCTCAGGAAAGTGTTTTTCTTGCCAATGTTCTAATTTTGGAAATTTTGCTTCCTCAACTAAAGTGGCCATTGCGGTTCGAATGAGACCATTTGCGAGGTTCTAGGACCCTGGGAAAAGCTCAAAAAGTACCAAGTTTTTCTGTGAAGGTCCTGGAGCCTTGGAAGTGCTGTCTACCCTCACTAAAACGGCCATTGTGGTTCGAATGAGACCATTTGCGAGGTTCTAGGACCTCGGGAAAGTTTTTTTCTTGCCAATATTCTAATTTTGGAAATTTTGATTTCCTCCACTAAAGTGGCCATTGCGGTTCGAATGAGACCGTTTGCGAGGTTGTAGGACCCTGGGAAAAGCTCAAAAAGTACCAACTTTTTCTGTGAAGGTCCTGGAGCCTTGGAAGTGCTGTCTACCCCCACTAAAACGGCCATTGCGGTTCGAATGAGACCATTTGCGAGGTTCTAGGACCTCAGGAAAGTGTTTTTCTTGCCAATGTTCTAATTTTGGAAATTTTGATTTCCTCCACTAAAGTGGCCATTGAGGTTCGAATGAGACCATTTGCGAGGTTCTAGGACCTCGGGAAAGTGTTTTTCTTGCCAATATTGTAATTTTGGAAATTTTGATTTCCTCAACTAAAGTGGCCATTGCGTTTCGAATGAGACCGTTTGCGAGGTTCTAGGACCCTGGGAAAAGCTCAAAAAGTACCAACTTTTTCTGTGAAGGTCCTGGAGCCTTGGAAGTGCTGTCTACCCCCACTAAAACGGCCATTGCGGTTCGAATGAGACCATTTGCGAGGTTCTAGGACCTCGGGAAAGTGTTTTTCTTGCCAATGTTCTAATTTTGGAAATTTTGATTTCATCCACTAAAGTGGCCATTGAGGTTCGAATGAGACCATTTGCGAGGTTCTAGGACCTCGGGAAAGTGTTTTTCTTGTCAATGTTCTAATTTTGGAAATTTTGATTTCCTCCACTAAAGTGGCCATTGCGGTTCGAATGAGACCATTTGCGAGGTTCTAGGACATCGGGAAAGTGTTTTTCTTGCCAATGTTCTAATTTTGGAAATTTTGATTTCCTCCACTAAAGTGGCCATTGAGGTTCGAATGAGACCATTTGCGAGGTTCTAGGACCCTGGGAAAAGCTCAAAAAGTACCAACTTTTTCTGTGAAGGTCCTGGAGCCTTGGAAGTGCTGTCTACCCCCACTAAAACGGCCATTGCGGTTCGAATGAGACCATTTGCGAGGTTCTAGGACCTCGGGAAAGTGTTTTTCTTGCCAATGTTCTAATTTTGGAAATTTTGATTTCCTCCACTAAAGTGGCCATTGAGGTTCGAATGAGACCATTTGCGAGGTTCTAGGACCCTGGGAAAAGCTCAAAAAGTACCAACTTTTTCTGTGAAGGTCCTGGAGCCTTAGAAGTGCTGTCTACCCCCACTAAAACGGCCATTGCGGTTCGAATGAGACCATTTGCGAGGTTCTAGGACCTCGGGAAAGTGTTTTTCTTGCCAATGTTCTAATTTTGGAAATTTTGATTTCCTCCACTAAAGTGGCCATTGCGGTTCGAATGAGACCATTTGCGAGGTTCTAGGACCTCGGGAAAGTGTTTTTCTTGCCAATATTCTAATTTTGGAAATTTTGATTTCCTCCACTAAAGTGGCCATTGCGGTTCGAATGAGACCATTTGCGAGGTTCTAGGACCTCGGGAAAGTGTTTTTCTTGCCAATGTTCTAATTTTGGAAATTTTGATTTCCTCCACTAAAGTGGCCATTGAGGTTCGAATGAGACCATTTGCGAGGTTCTAGGACCCTGGGAAAAGCTCAAAAAGTACCAACTTTTTCTGTGAAGGTCCTGGAGCCTTGGAAGTGCTGTCTACCCCCACTAAAACGGCCATTGCGGTTCGAATGAGACCATTTGCGAGGTTCTAGGACCTCGGGAAAGTGTTTTTCTTGTCAATGTTCTAATTTTGGAAATTTTGATTTCCTAAACTAAAGTGGCCATTGCGGTTCGAATGAGACCATTTGCGAGGTTCTAGGACCTCAGGAAAGTGTTTTTCTTGCCAATGTTCTAATTTTGGAAATTTTGATTTCCTCCACTAAAGTGGCCATTGAGGTTCGAATGAGACCATTTGCGAGGTTCTAGGACCTCGGGAAAGTGTTTTTCTTGCCAATATTGTAATTTTGGAAATTTTGATTTCCTCAACTAAAGTGGCCATTGCGTTTCGAATGAGACCGTTTGCGAGGTTCTAGGACCCTGGGAAAAGCTCAAAAAGTACCAACTTTTTCTGTGAAGGTCCTGGAGCCTTGGAAGTGCTGTCTACCCCCACTAAAACGGCCATTGCGGTTCGAATGAGACCATTTGCGAGGTTCTAGGACCTCGGGAAAGTGTTTTTCTTGCCAATGTTCTAATTTTGGAAATTTTGATTTCATCCACTAAAGTGGCCATTGAGGTTCGAATGAGACCATTTGCGAGGTTCTAGGACCTCGGGAAAGTGTTTTTCTTGTCAATGTTCTAATTTTGGAAATTTTGATTTCCTCCACTAAAGTGGCCATTGCGGTTCGAATGAGACCATTTGCGAGGTTTTAGGACATCGGGAAAGTGTTTTTCTTGCCAATGTTCTAATTTTGGAAATTTTGATTTCCTCCACTAAAGTGGCCATTGAGGTTCGAATGAGACCATTTGCGAGGTTCTAGGACCCTGGGAAAAGCTCAAAAAGTACCAACTTTTTCTGTGAAGGTCCTGGAGCCTTGGAAGTGCTGTCTACCCCCACTAAAACGGCCATTGCGGTTCGAATGAGACCATTTGCGAGGTTCTAGGACCTCGGGAAAGTGTTTTTCTTGCCAATGTTCTAATTTTGGAAATTTTGCTTCCTCCACTAAAGTGGCCATTTCGGTTCGAATGAGACCATTTGCGAGGTTCTAGGACCTCGGGAAAGTGTTTTTCTTGCCAATGTTCTAATTTTGGAATTTTGATTTCCTCCACTAAAGTGGCCATTGAGGTTCGAATGAGACCATTTGCGAGGTTCTAGGACCCTGGGAAAAGCTCAAAAAGTACCAACTTTTTCTGTGAAGGTCCTGGAGCCTTAGAAGTGCTGTCTACCCCCACTAAAACGGCCATTGCGGTTCGAATGAGACCATTTGCGAGGTTCTAGGACCTCGGGAAAGTGTTTTTCTTGCCAATGTTCTAATTTTGGAAATTTTGATTTCCTCCACTAAAGTGGCCATTGCGGTTCGAATGAGACCATTTGCGAGGTTCTAGGACCTCGGGAAAGTGTTTTTCTTGCCAATATTCTAATTTTGGAAATTTTGATTTCCTCCACTAAAGTGGCCATTGCGGTTCGAATGAGACCATTTGCGAGGTTCTAGGACCTCGGGAAAGTGTTTTTCTTGCCAATGTTCTAATTTTGGAAATTTTGATTTCCTCCACTAAAGTGGCCATTGAGGTTCGAATGAGACCATTTGCGAGGTTCTAGGACCCTGGGAAAAGCTCAAAAAGTACCAACTTTTTCTGTGAAGGTCCTGGAGCCTTGGAAGTGCTGTCTACCCCCACTAAAACGGCCATTGCGGTTCGAATGAGACCATTTGCGAGGTTCTAGGACCTCGGGAAAGTGTTTTTCTTGTCAATGTTCTAATTTTGGAAATTTTGATTTCCTAAACTAAAGTGGCCATTGCGGTTCGAATGAGACCATTTGCGAGGTTCTAGGACCTCAGGAAAGTGTTTTTCTTGCCAATGTTCTAATTTTGGAAATTTTGATTTCCTCCACTAAAGTGGCCATTGAGGTTCGAATGAGACCATTTGCGAGGTTCTAGGACCTCGGGAAAGTGTTTTTCTTGCCAATATTGTAATTTTGGAAATTTTGATTTCCTCAACTAAAGTGGCCATTGCGTTTCGAATGAGACCGTTTGCGAGGTTCTAGGACCCTGGGAAAAGCTCAAAAAGTACCAACTTTTTCTGTGAAGGTCCTGGAGCCTTGGAAGTGCTGTCTACCCCCACTAAAACGGCCATTGCGGTTCGAATGAGACCATTTGCGAGGTTCTAGGACCTCGGGAAAGTGTTTTTCTTGCCAATGTTCTAATTTTGGAAATTTTGATTTCATCCACTAAAGTGGCCATTGAGGTTCGAATGAGACCATTTGCGAGGTTCTAGGACCTCGGGAAAGTGTTTTTCTTGTCAATGTTCTAATTTTGGAAATTTTGATTTCCTCCACTAAAGTGGCCATTGCGGTTCGAATGAGACCATTTGCGAGGTTCTAGGACATCGGGAAAGTGTTTTTCTTGCCAATGTTCTAATTTTGGAAATTTTGATTTCCTCCACTAAAGTGGCCATTGAGGTTCGAATGAGACCATTTGCGAGGTTCTAGGACCCTGGGAAAAGCTCAAAAAGTACCAACTTTTTCTGTGAAGGTCCTGGAGCCTTGGAAGTGCTGTCTACCCCCACTAAAACGGCCATTGCGGTTCGAATGAGACCATTTGCGAGGTTCTAGGACCTCGGGAAAGTGTTTTTCTTGCCAATGTTCTAATTTTGGAAATTTTGCTTCCTCCACTAAAGTGGCCATTTCGGTTCGAATGAGACCATTTGCGAGGTTCTAGGACCTCGGGAAAGTGTTTTTCTTGCCAATGTTCTAATTTTGGAAATTTTGATTTCCTCCACTAAAGTGGCCATTGAGGTTCGAATGAGACCATTTGCGAGGTTCTAGGACCCTGGGAAAAGCTCAAAAAGTACCAACTTTTTCTGTGAAGGTCCTGGAGCCTTAGAAGTGCTGTCTACCCCCACTAAAACGGCCATTGCGGTTCGAATGAGACCATTTGCGAGGTTCTAGGACCTCGGGAAAGTGTTTTTCTTGCCAATGTTCTAATTTTGGAAATTTTGATTTCCTCCACTAAAGTGGCCATTGCGGTTCGAATGAGACCATTTGCGAGGTTCTAGGACCTCGGGAAAGTGTTTTTCTTGCCAATATTCTAATTTTGGAAATTTTGATTTCCTCCACTAAAGTGGCCATTGCGGTTCGAATGAGACCATTTGCGAGGTTCTAGGACCCTGGGAAAACCTCAAAAAGTACCAACTTTTTCTGTGAAGGTCCTGGAGCCTTGGAAGTGCTGTCTACTCCCACTAAAACGGCCATTGCGTTTCGAAGGAGACCATTTGTGAGGTTCTAGGACCTCGGGAAAGTGATTTTCTTGCCAATGTTCTAATTTTGGAAATTTTGCATCTTCCACTAAAGTGGCCATTGCGGTTCGAATGAGACCATTTGCGAGGTTCTAGGACCCTGGGAAAAGCTCAAAAAGTACCTAGTTTTTCTGTGAAGGTCCTGGAGCCTTGGAAGTGCTGTCTACCCTCACTAAAACGGCCATTGTGGTTCGAATGAGACCATTTGCGAGGTTCTAGGACCTCGGGAAAGTGTTTTTCTTGCCAATGTTCTAATTTTGGAAATTTTGCTTCCTCCACTAAAGTGGCCATTTCGGTTCGAATGAGACCATTTGCGAGGTTCTAGGACCTCGGGAAAGTGTTTTTCTTGCCAATGTTCTAATTTTGGAAATTTTGATTTCCTCCACTAAAGTGGCCATTGAGGTTCGAATGAGACCATTTGCGAGGTTCTAGGACCCTGGGAAAAGCTCAAAAAGTACCAACTTTTTCTGTGAAGGTCCTGGAGCCTTGGAAGTGCTGTCTACTCCCACTAAAACGGCCATTGCGTTTCGAAGGAGACCATTTGTGAGGTTCTAGGACCTCGGGAAAGTGATTTTCTTGCCAATGTTCTAATTTTGGAAATTTTGCATCTTCCACTAAAGTGGCCATTGCGGTTCGAATGAGACCATTTGCGAGGTTCTAGGACCTCAGGAAAGTGTTTTTCTTGCCAATGTTCTAATTTTGGAAATTTTGCTTCCTCAACTAAAGTGGCCATTGCGGTTCGAATGAGACCATTTGCGAGGTTCTAGGACCCTGGGAAAAGCTCAAAAAGTACCAAGTTTTTTCTGTGAAGGTCCTGGAGCCTTGGAAGTGCTGTCTACCCTCACTAAAACGGCCATTGTGGTTCGAATGAGACCATTTGCGAGGTTCTAGGACCTCGGGAAAGTTTTTTTCTTGCCAATATTCTAATTTTGGAAATTTTGATTTCCTCCACTAAAGTGGCCATTGCGGTTCGAATGAGACCGTTTGCGAGGTTGTAGGACCCTGGGAAAAGCTCAAAAAGTACCAACTTTTTCTGTGAAGGTCCTGGAGCCTTGGAAGTGCTGTCTACCCCCACTAAAACGGCCATTGCGGTTCGAATGAGACCATTTGCGAGGTTCTAGGACCTCAGGAAAGTGTTTTTCTTGCCAATGTTCTAATTTTGGAAATTTTGATTTCCTCCACTAAAGTGGCCATTGAGGTTCGAATGAGACCATTTGCGAGGTTCTAGGACCTCGGGAAAGTGTTTTTCTTGCCAATATTGTAATTTTGGAAATTTTGATTTCCTCAACTAAAGTGGCCATTGCGTTTCGAATGAGACCGTTTGCGAGGTTCTAGGACCCTGGGAAAAGCTCAAAAAGTACCAACTTTTTCTGTGAAGGTCCTGGAGCCTTGGAAGTGCTGTCTACCCCCCACTAAAACGGCCATTGCGGTTCGAATGAGACCATTTGCGAGGTTCTAGGACCTCGGGAAAGTGTTTTTCTTGCCAATGTTCTAATTTTGGAAATTTTGATTTCATCCACTAAAGTGGCCATTGAGGTTCGAATGAGACCATTTGCGAGGTTCTAGGACCTCGGGAAAGTGTTTTTCTTGTCAATGTTCTAATTTTGGAAATTTTGATTTCCTCCACTAAAGTGGCCATTGCGGTTCGAATGAGACCATTTGCGAGGTTCTAGGACATCGGGAAAGTGTTTTTCTTGCCAATGTTCTAATTTTGGAAATTTTGATTTCCTCCACTAAAGTGGCCATTGAGGTTCGAATGAGACCATTTGCGAGGTTCTAGGACCCTGGGAAAAGCTCAAAAAGTACCAACTTTTTCTGTGAAGGTCCTGGAGCCTTGGAAGTGCTGTCTACCCCCCACTAAAACGGCCATTGCGGTTCGAATGAGACCATTTGCGAGGTTCTAGGACCTCGGGAAAGTGTTTTTCTTGCCAATGTTCTAATTTTGGAAATTTTGATTTCCTCCACTAAAGTGGCCATTGAGGTTCGAATGAGACCATTTGCGAGGTTCTAGGACCCTGGGAAAAGCTCAAAAAGTACCAACTTTTTCTGTGAAGGTCCTGGAGCCTTAGAAGTGCTGTCTACCCCCACTAAAACGGCCATTGCGGTTCGAATGAGACCATTTGCGAGGTTCTAGGACCTCGGGAAAGTGTTTTTCTTGCCAATGTTCTAATTTTGGAAATTTTGATTTCCTCCACTAAAGTGGCCATTGCGGTTCGAATGAGACCATTTGCGAGGTTCTAGGACCTCGGGAAAGTGTTTTTCTTGCCAATATTCTAATTTTGGAAATTTTGATTTCCTCCACTAAAGTGGCCATTGCGGTTCGAATGAGACCATTTGCGAGGTTCTAGGACCTCGGGAAAGTGTTTTTCTTGCCAATGTTCTAATTTTGGAAATTTTGATTTCCTCCACTAAAGTGGCCATTGAGGTTCGAATGAGACCATTTGCGAGGTTCTAGGACCCTGGGAAAAGCTCAAAAAGTACCAACTTTTTCTGTGAAGGTCCTGGAGCCTTGGAAGTGCTGTCTACCCCCCACTAAAACGGCCATTGCGGTTCGAATGAGACCATTTGCGAGGTTCTAGGACCTCGGGAAAGTGTTTTTCTTGTCAATGTTCTAATTTTGGAAATTTTGATTTCCTAAACTAAAGTGGCCATTGCGGTTCGAATGAGACCATTTGCGAGGTTCTAGGACCTCAGGAAAGTGTTTTTCTTGCCAATGTTCTAATTTTGGAAATTTTGATTTCCTCCACTAAAGTGGCCATTGAGGTTCGAATGAGACCATTTGCGAGGTTCTAGGACCTCGGGAAAGTGTTTTTCTTGCCAATATTGTAATTTTGGAAATTTTGATTTCCTCAACTAAAGTGGCCATTGCGTTTCGAATGAGACCGTTTGCGAGGTTCTAGGACCCTGGGAAAAGCTCAAAAAGTACCAACTTTTTCTGTGAAGGTCCTGGAGCCTTGGAAGTGCTGTCTACCCCCACTAAAACGGCCATTGCGGTTCGAATGAGACCATTTGCGAGGTTCTAGGACCTCGGGAAAGTGTTTTTCTTGCCAATGTTCTAATTTTGGAAATTTTGATTTCATCCACTAAAGTGGCCATTGAGGTTCGAATGAGACCATTTGCGAGGTTCTAGGACCTCGGGAAAGTGTTTTTCTTGTCAATGTTCTAATTTTGGAAATTTTGATTTCCTCCACTAAAGTGGCCATTGCGGTTCGAATGAGACCATTTGCGAGGTTCTAGGACATCGGGAAAGTGTTTTTCTTGCCAATGTTCTAATTTTGGAAATTTTGATTTCCTCCACTAAAGTGGCCATTGAGGTTCGAATGAGACCATTTGCGAGGTTCTAGGACCCTGGGAAAAGCTCAAAAAGTACCAACTTTTTCTGTGAAGGTCCTGGAGCCTTGGAAGTGCTGTCTACCCCCACTAAAACGGCCATTGCGGTTCGAATGAGACCATTTGCGAGGTTCTAGGACCTCGGGAAAGTGTTTTTCTTGCCAATGTTCTAATTTTGGAAATTTTGCTTCCTCCACTAAAGTGGCCATTTCGGTTCGAATGAGACCATTTGCGAGGTTCTAGGACCTCGGGAAAGTGTTTTTCTTGCCAATGTTCTAATTTTGGAAATTTTGATTTCCTCCACTAAAGTGGCCATTGAGGTTCGAATGAGACCATTTGCGAGGTTCTAGGACCCTGGGAAAAGCTCAAAAAGTACCAACTTTTTCTGTGAAGGTCCTGGAGCCTTAGAAGTGCTGTCTACCCCCACTAAAACGGCCATTGCGGTTCGAATGAGACCATTTGCGAGGTTCTAGGACCTCGGGAAAGTGTTTTTCTTGCCAATGTTCTAATTTTGGAAATTTTGATTTCCTCCACTAAAGTGGCCATTGCGGTTCGAATGAGACCATTTGCGAGGTTCTAGGACCTCGGGAAAGTGTTTTTCTTGCCAATATTCTAATTTTGGAAATTTTGATTTCCTCCACTAAAGTGGCCATTGCGGTTCGAATGAGACCATTTGCGAGGTTCTAGGACCTCGGGAAAGTGTTTTTCTTGCCAATGTTCTAATTTTGGAAATTTTGATTTCCTCCACTAAAGTGGCCATTGAGGTTCGAATGAGACCATTTGCGAGGTTCTAGGACCCTGGGAAAAGCTCAAAAAGTACCAACTTTTTCTGTGAAGGTCCTGGAGCCTTGGAAGTGCTGTCTACCCCCCACTAAAACGGCCATTGCGGTTCGAATGAGACCATTTGCGAGGTTCTAGGACCTCGGGAAAGTGTTTTTCTTGTCAATGTTCTAATTTTGGAAATTTTGATTTCCTAAACTAAAGTGGCCATTGCGGTTCGAATGAGACCATTTGCGAGGTTCTAGGACCTCAGGAAAGTGTTTTTCTTGCCAATGTTCTAATTTTGGAAATTTTGATTTCCTCCACTAAAGTGGCCATTGAGGTTCGAATGAGACCATTTGCGAGGTTCTAGGACCTCGGGAAAGTGTTTTTCTTGCCAATATTGTAATTTTGGAAATTTTGATTTCCTCAACTAAAGTGGCCATTGCGTTTCGAATGAGACCGTTTGCGAGGTTCTAGGACCCTGGGAAAAGCTCAAAAAGTACCAACTTTTTCTGTGAAGGTCCTGGAGCCTTGGAAGTGCTGTCTACCCCCACTAAAACGGCCATTGCGGTTCGAATGAGACCATTTGCGAGGTTCTAGGACCTCGGGAAAGTGTTTTTCTTGCCAATGTTCTAATTTTGGAAATTTTGATTTCATCCACTAAAGTGGCCATTGAGGTTCGAATGAGACCATGTGCGAGGTTCTAGGACCTCGGGAAAGTGTTTTTCTTGTCAATGTTCTAATTTTGGAAATTTTGATTTCCTCCACTAAAGTGGCCATTGCGGTTCGAATGAGACCATTTGCGAGGTTCTAGGACATCGGGAAAGTGTTTTTCTTGCCAATGTTCTAATTTTGGAAATTTTGATTTCCTCCACTAAAGTGGCCATTGAGGTTCGAATGAGACCATTTGCGAGGTTCTAGGACCCTGGGAAAAGCTCAAAAAGTACCAACTTTTTCTGTGAAGGTCCTGGAGCCTTGGAAGTGCTGTCTACCCCCACTAAAACGGCCATTGCGGTTCGAATGAGACCATTTGCGAGGTTCTAGGACCTCGGGAAAGTGTTTTTCTTGCCAATGTTCTAATTTTGGAAATTTTGCTTCCTCCACTAAAGTGGCCATTTCGGTTCGAATGAGACCATTTGCGAGGTTCTAGGACCTCGGGAAAGTGTTTTTCTTGCCAATGTTCTAATTTTGGAAATTTTGATTTCCTCCACTAAAGTGGCCATTGAGGTTCGAATGAGACCATTTGCGAGGTTCTAGGACCCTGGGAAAAGCTCAAAAAGTACCAACTTTTTCTGTGAAGGTCCTGGAGCCTTAGAAGTGCTGTCTACCCCCACTAAAACGGCCATTGCGGTTCGAATGAGACCATTTGCGAGGTTCTAGGACCTCGGGAAAGTGTTTTTCTTGCCAATGTTCTAATTTTGGAAATTTTGATTTCCTCCACTAAAGTGGCCATTGCGGTTCGAATGAGACCATTTGCGAGGTTCTAGGACCTCGGGAAAGTGTTTTTCTTGCCAATATTCTAATTTTGGAAATTTTGATTTCCTCCACTAAAGTGGCCATTGCGGTTCGAATGAGACCATTTGCGAGGTTCTAGGACCCTGGGAAAACCTCAAAAAGTACCAACTTTTTCTGTGAAGGTCCTGGAGCCTTGGAAGTGCTGTCTACTCCCACTAAAACGGCCATTGCGTTTCGAAGGAGACCATTTGTGAGGTTCTAGGACCTCGGGAAAGTGATTTTCTTGCCAATGTTCTAATTTTGGAAATTTTGCATCTTCCACTAAAGTGGCCATTGCGGTTCGAATGAGACCATTTGCGAGGTTCTAGGACCCTGGGAAAAGCTCAAAAAGTACCTAGTTTTTCTGTGAAGGTCCTGGAGCCTTGGAAGTGCTGTCTACCCTCACTAAAACGGCCATTGTGGTTCGAATGAGACCATTTGCGAGGTTCTAGGACCTCGGGAAAGTGTTTTTCTTGCCAATGTTCTAATTTTGGAAATTTTGCTTCCTCCACTAAAGTGGCCATTTCGGTTCGAATGAGACCATTTGCGAGGTTCTAGGACCTCGGGAAAGTGTTTTTCTTGCCAATGTTCTAATTTTGGAAATTTTGATTTCCTCCACTAAAGTGGCCATTGAGGTTCGAATGAGACCATTTGCGAGGTTCTAGGACCCTGGGAAAAGCTCAAAAAGTACCAACTTTTTCTGTGAAGGTCCTGGAGCCTTGGAAGTGCTGTCTACTCCCACTAAAACGGCCATTGCGTTTCGAAGGAGACCATTTGTGAGGTTCTAGGACCTCGGGAAAGTGATTTTCTTGCCAATGTTCTAATTTTGGAAATTTTGCATCTTCCACTAAAGTGGCCATTGCGGTTCGAATGAGACCATTTGCGAGGTTCTAGGACCTCAGGAAAGTGTTTTTCTTGCCAATGTTCTAATTTTGGAAATTTTGCTTCCTCAACTAAAGTGGCCATTGCGGTTCGAATGAGACCATTTGCGAGGTTCTAGGACCCTGGGAAAAGCTCAAAAAGTACCAAGTTTTTCTGTGAAGGTCCTGGAGCCTTGGAAGTGCTGTCTACCCTCACTAAAACGGCCATTGTGGTTCGAATGAGACCATTTGCGAGGTTCTAGGACCTCGGGAAAGTTTTTTTCTTGCCAATATTCTAATTTTGGAAATTTTGATTTCCTCCACTAAAGTGGCCATTGCGGTTCGAATGAGACCGTTTGCGAGGTTGTAGGACCCTGGGAAAAGCTCAAAAAGTACCAACTTTTTCTGTGAAGGTCCTGGAGCCTTGGAAGTGCTGTCTACCCCCCACTAAAACGGCCATTGCGGTTCGAAGGAGACCATTTGCGAGGTTCTAGGACCTCAGGAAAGTGTTTTTCTTGCCAATGTTCTAATTTTGGAAATTTTGATTTCCTCCACTAAAGTGGCCATTGAGGTTCGAATGAGACCATTTGCGAGGTTCTAGGACCTCGGGAAAGTGTTTTTCTTGCCAATATTGTAATTTTGGAAATTTTGATTTCCTCAACTAAAGTGGCCATTGCGTTTCGAATGAGACCGTTTGCGAGGTTCTAGGACCCTGGGAAAAGCTCAAAAGGTACCAACTTTTTCTGTGAAGGTCCTGGAGCCTTGGAAGTGCTGTCTACCCCCACTAAAACGGCCATTGCGGTTCGAATGAGACCATTTGCGAGGTTCTAGGACCTCGGGAAAGTGTTTTTCTTGCCAATGTTCTAATTTTGGAAATTTTGATTTCATCCACTAAAGTGGCCATTGCGGTTCGAATGAGACCATTTGCGAGGTTCTAGGACCTCAGGAAAGTGTTTTTCTTGCCAATGTTCTAATTTTGGAAATTTTGATTTCCTCCACTAAAGTGGCCATTGAGGTTCGAATGAGACCATTTGCGAGGTTCTAGGACCTCGGGAAAGTGTTTTTCTTGCCAATATTGTAATTTTGGAAATTTTGATTTCCTCAACTAAAGTGGCCATTGCGTTTCGAATGAGACCGTTTGCGAGGTTCTAGGACCCTGGGAAAAGCTCAAAAAGTACCAACTTTTTCTGTGAAGGTCCTGGAGCCTTGGAAGTGCTGTCTACCCCCACTAAAACGGCCATTGCGGTTCGAATGAGACCATTTGCGAGGTTCTAGGACCTCGGGAAAGTGTTTTTCTTGCCAATGTTCTAATTTTGGAAATTTTGATTTCATCCACTAAAGTGGCCATTGAGGTTCGAATGAGACCATTTGCGAGGTTCTAGGACCTCGGGAAAGTGTTTTTCTTGTCAATGTTCTAATTTTGGAAATTTTGATTTCCTCCACTAAAGTGGCCATTGCGGTTCGAATGAGACCATTTGCGAGGTTCTAGGACATCGGGAAAGTGTTTTTCTTGCCAATGTTCTAATTTTGGAAATTTTGATTTCCTCCACTAAAGTGGCCATTGAGGTTCGAATGAGACCATTTGCGAGGTTCTAGGACCCTGGGAAAAGCTCAAAAAGTACCAACTTTTTCTGTGAAGGTCCTGGAGCCTTGGAAGTGCTGTCTACCCCCACTAAAACGGCCATTGCGGTTCGAATGAGACCATTTGCGAGGTTCTAGGACCTCGGGAAAGTGTTTTTCTTGCCAATGTTCTAATTTTGGAAATTTTGATTTCCTCCACTAAAGTGGCCATTGAGGTTCGAATGAGACCATTTGCGAGGTTCTAGGACCCTGGGAAAAGCTCAAAAAGTACCAACTTTTTCTGTGAAGGTCCTGGAGCCTTGGCAGTGCTGTCTACCCCCACTAAAACGGCCATTGCGGTTCGAATGAGACCATTTGCGAGGTTCTAGGACCTCGGGAAAGTGTTTTTCTTGTCAATGTTCTAATTTTGGAAATTTTGATTTCCTAAACTAAAGTGGCCATTGCGGTTCGAATGAGACCATTTGCGAGGTTCTAGGACCTCAGGAAAGTGTTTTTCTTGCCAATGTTCTAATTTTGGAAATTTTGATTTCCTCCACTAAAGTGGCCATTGAGGTTCGAATGAGACCATTTGCGAGGTTCTAGGACCTCGGGAAAGTGTTTTTCTTGCCAATATTGTAATTTTGGAAATTTGATTTCCTCAACTAAAGTGGCCATTGCGTTTCGAATGAGACCGTTTGCGAGGTTCTAGGACCCTGGGAAAAGCTCAAAAAGTACCAACTTTTTCTGTGAAGGTCCTGGAGCCTTGGAAGTGCTGTCTACCCCCACTAAAACGGCCATTGCGGTTCGAATGAGACCATTTGCGAGGTTCTAGGACCTCGGGAAAGTGTTTTTCTTGCCAATGTTCTAATTTTGGAAATTTTGATTTCATCCACTAAAGTGGCCATTGAGGTTCGAATGAGACCATTTGCGAGGTTCTAGGACCTCGGGAAAGTGTTTTTCTTGTCAATGTTCTAATTTTGGAAATTTTGATTTCCTCCACTAAAGTGGCCATTGCGGTTCGAATGAGACCATTTGCGAGGTTCTAGGACATCGGGAAAGTGTTTTTCTTGCCAATGTTCTAATTTTGGAAATTTTGATTTCCTCCACTAAAGTGGCCATTGAGGTTCGAATGAGACCATTTGCGAGGTTCTAGGACCCTGGGAAAAGCTCAAAAAGTACCAACTTTTTCTGTGAAGGTCCTGGAGCCTTGGAAGTGCTGTCTACCCCCACTAAAACGGCCATTGCGGTTCGAATGAGACCATTTGCGAGGTTCTAGGACCTCGGGAAAGTGTTTTTCTTGCCAATGTTCTAATTTTGGAAATTTTGCTTCCTCCACTAAAGTGGCCATTTCGGTTCGAATGAGACCATTTGCGAGGTTCTAGGACCTCGGGAAAGTGTTTTTCTTGCCAATGTTCTAATTTTGGAAATTTTGATTTCCTCCACTAAAGTGGCCATTGAGGTTCGAATGAGACCATTTGCGAGGTTCTAGGACCCTGGGAAAAGCTCAAAAAGTACCAACTTTTTCTGTGAAGGTCCTGGAGCCTTAGAAGTGCTGTCTACCCCCACTAAAACGGCCATTGCGGTTCGAATGAGACCATTTGCGAGGTTCTAGGACCTCGGGAAAGTGTTTTTCTTGCCAATGTTCTAATTTTGGAAATTTTGATTTCCTCCACTAAAGTGGCCATTGCGGTTCGAATGAGACCATTTGCGAGGTTCTAGGACCTCGGGAAAGTGTTTTTCTTGCCAATATTCTAATTTTGGAAATTTTGATTTCCTCCACTAAAGTGGCCATTGCGGTTCGAATGAGACCATTTGCGAGGTTCTAGGACCCTGGGAAAACCTCAAAAAGTACCAACTTTTTCTGTGAAGGTCCTGGAGCCTTGGAAGTGCTGTCTACTCCCACTAAAACGGCCATTGCGTTTCGAAGGAGACCATTTGTGAGGTTCTAGGACCTCGGGAAAGTGATTTTCTTGCCAATGTTCTAATTTTGGAAATTTTGCATCTTCCACTAAAGTGGCCATTGCGGTTCGAATGAGACCATTTGCGAGGTTCTAGGACCTCAGGAAAGTGTTTTTCTTGCCAATGTTCTAATTTTGGAAATTTTGCTTCCTCAACTAAAGTGGCCATTGCGGTTCGAATGAGACCATTTGCGAGGTTCTAGGACCCTGGGAAAAGCTCAAAAAGTACCTAGTTTTTCTGTGAAGGTCCTGGAGCCTTGGAAGTGCTGTCTACCCTCACTAAAACGGCCATTGTGGTTCGAATGAGACCATTTGCGAGGTTCTAGGACCTCGGGAAAGTGTTTTTCTTGCCAATGTTCTAATTTTGGAAATTTTGATTTCCTCCACTAAAGTGGCCATTGCGGTTCGAATGAGACCATTTGCGAGGTTCTAGGACCCTGGGAAAAGCTCAAAAAGTACCAACTTTTTCTGTGAAGGTCCTGGAGCCTTGGAAGTGCTGTCTACTCCCACTAAAACGGCCATTGCGTTTCGAAGGAGACCATTTGTGAGGTTCTAGGACCTCGGGAAAGTGATTTTCTTGCCAATGTTCTAATTTTGGAAATTTTGCATCTTCCACTAAAGTGGCCATTGTGGTTCGAATGAGACCATTTGCGAGGTTCTAGGACCTCAGGAAAGTGTTTTTCTTGCCAATGTTCTAATTTTGGAAATTTTGCTTCCTCAACTAAAGTGGCCATTGCGGTTCGAATGAGATCATTTGCGAGGTTCTAGGACCTCAGGAAAGTTTTTTTTCTTGCCAATATTCTAATTTTGGAAATTTTTATTTCCTCCACTAAAGTGGCCATTGCGGTTCGAATGAGACCATTTGCGAGGTTCTAGGACCCTGGGAAAAGCTCAAAAAGTACCAACTTTTTCTGTGAAGGTCCTGGAGCCTTGGAAGTGCTGTCTACCCCTCACTAAAACGGCCATTGTGGTTCGAATGAGACCATTTGCGAGGTTCTAGGACCTCGGGAAGGTGTTTTTCTTACCAATGTTCTAATTTTGGAAATTTTTGGTTCCTCCACTAAAGTGGCCATTTCGGTTCGAATGAGACCATTTGCGAGGTTCTAGGACCTCGGGAAAGTGTTTTTCTTGCCAATGTTCTAATTTTGGAAATTTTGCTTCCTCCTCTAAAGTGGCCATTGCAGTTCGAATGAGACCATTTGCGAGGTTCTAGGACCCTGGGAAAAGCTCAAAAAGTACCAACTTTTTCTGTGAAGGTCCTGGAGCCTTGGAAGTGCTGTCTACCCCCACTAAAACGGCCATTGCGTTTCGAATGAGACCATTTGTGAGGTTCTAGGACTTCGGGAAAGTGATTTTCTTGCCAATGTTCTAATTTTGGAAATTTTGCTTCTTCCACTAAAGTGGCCATTGCGGTTCGAATGAGATCATTTGCGAGGTTCTAGGACCTCGGGAAAGTGTTTTTCTTGCCAATGTTCTAATTTTGGAAATTTTGCTTCCTCCTCTAAAGTGGCCATTGTAGTTCGAATGAGACCATTTGCGAGGTTCTAGGACCCTGGGAAAAGCTCAAAAAGTACCAACTTTTTCTGTGAAGGTCCTGGAGCCTTGGAAGTGCTGTCTACCCCCACTAAAACGGCCATTGCGGTTCGAATGAGACCATTTGCGAGGTTCTAGGACCTCAGGAAAGTGTTTTTCTTGCCAATGATCTAATTTGGAAATTTTGCTTCCTCCACTAAAGTGGCCATTTCGGTTCGAATGAGACCATTTGCGAGGTTCTAGGACCTCGGGAAAGTTTTTTTCTTGCCAATATTCTAATTTTGGAAATTTTGATTTCCTCCACTAAAGTGGCCATTGCGGTTCGAATGAGACCGTTTGCGAGGTTGTAGGACCCTGGGAAAAGCTCAAAAAGTACCAACTTTTTCTGTGAAGGTCCTGGAGCCTTGGAAGTGCTGTCTACCCCCACTAAAACGGCCATTGCGGTTCGAATGAGACCATTTGCGAGGTTCTAGGACCTCAGGAAAGTGTTTTTCTTGCCAATGTTCTAATTTTGGAAATTTTGATTTCCTCCACTAAAGTGGCCATTGAGGTTCGAATGAGACCATTTGCGAGGTTCTAGGACCTCGGGAAAGTGTTTTTCTTGCCAATATTGTAATTTTGGAAATTTTGATTTCCTCAACTAAAGTGGCCATTGCGTTTCGAATGAGACCGTTTGCGAGGTTCTAGGACCCTGGGAAAAGCTCAAAAGGTACCAACTTTTTCTGTGAAGGTCCTGGAGCCTTGGAAGTGCTGTCTACCCCCACTAAAACGGCCATTGCGGTTCGAATGAGACCATTTGCGAGGTTCTAGGACCTCGGGAAAGTGTTTTTCTTGCCAATGTTCTAATTTTGGAAATTTTGATTTCATCCACTAAAGTGGCCATTGCGGTTCGAATGAGACCATTTGCGAGGTTCTAGGACCTCAGGAAAGTGTTTTTCTTGCCAATGTTCTAATTTTGGAAATTTTGATTTCCTCCACTAAAGTGGCCATTGAGGTTCGAATGAGACCATTTGCGAGGTTCTAGGACCTCGGGAAAGTGTTTTTCTTGCCAATATTGTAATTTTGGAAATTTTGATTTCCTCAACTAAAGTGGCCATTGCTTTTCGAATGAGACCGTTTGCGAGGTTCTAGGACCCTGGGAAAAGCTCAAAAAGTACCAACTTTTTCTGTGAAGGTCCTGGAGCCTTGGAAGTGCTGTCTACCCCCACTAAAACGGCCATTGCGGTTCGAATGAGACCATTTGCGAGGTTCTAGGACCTCGGGAAAGTGTTTTTCTTGCCAATGTTCTAATTTTGGAAATTTTGATTTCATCCACTAAAGTGGCCATTGAGGTTCGAATGAGACCATTTGCGAGGTTCTAGGACCTCGGGAAAGTGTTTTTCTTGTCAATGTTCTAATTTTGGAAATTTTGATTTCCTCCACTAAAGTGGCCATTGCGGTTCGAATGAGACCATTTGCGAGGTTCTAGGACATCGGGAAAGTGTTTTTCTTGCCAATGTTCTAATTTTGGAAATTTTGCTTCCTCCACTAAAGTGGCCATTTCGGTTCGAATGAGACCATTTGCGAGGTTCTAGGACCTCGGGAAAGTTTTTTTCTTGCCAATATTCTAATTTTGGAAATTTTGATTTCCTCCACTAAAGTGGCCATTGCGGTTCGAATGAGACCGTTTGCGAGGTTGTAGGACCCTGGGAAAAGCTCAAAAAGTACCAACTTTTTCTGTGAAGGTCCTGGAGCCTTGGAAGTGCTGTCTACCCCCACTAAAACGGCCATTGCGGTTCGAATGAGACCATTTGCGAGGTTCTAGGACCTCAGGAAAGTGTTTTTCTTGCCAATGTTCTAATTTTGGAAATTTTGATTTCCTCCACTAAAGTGGCCATTGAGGTTCGAATGAGACCATTTGCGAGGTTCTAGGACCTCGGGAAAGTGTTTTTCTTGCCAATATTGTAATTTTGGAAATTTTGATTTCCTCAACTAAAGTGGCCATTGCGTTTCGAATGAGACCGTTTGCGAGGTTCTAGGACCCTGGGAAAAGCTCAAAAGGTACCAACTTTTTCTGTGAAGGTCCTGGAGCCTTGGAAGTGCTGTCTACCCCCACTAAAACGGCCATTGCGGTTCGAATGAGACCATTTGCGAGGTTCTATGACCTCGGGAAAGTGTTTTTCTTGCCAATGTTCTAATTTTGGAAATTTTGATTTCATCCACTAAAGTGGCCATTGCGGTTCGAATGAGACCATTTGCGAGGTTCTAGGACCTCAGGAAAGTGTTTTTCTTGCCAATGTTCTAATTTTGGAAATTTTGATTTCCTCCACTAAAGTGGCCATTGAGGTTCGAATGAGACCATTTGCGAGGTTCTAGGACCTCGGGAAAGTGTTTTTCTTGCCAATATTGTAATTTTGGAAATTTTGATTTCCTCAACTAAAGTGGCCATTGCGTTTCGAATGAGACCGTTTGCGAGGTTCTAGGACCCTGGGAAAAGCTCAAAAAGTACCAACTTTTTCTGTGAAGGTCCTGGAGCCTTGGAAGTGCTGTCTACCCCCACTAAAACGGCCATTGCGGTTCGAATGAGACCATTTGCGAGGTTCTAGGACCTCGGGAAAGTGTTTTTCTTGCCAATGTTCTAATTTTGGAAATTTTGATTTCATCCACTAAAGTGGCCATTGCGGTTCGAATGAGACCATTTGCGAGGTTCTAGGACCTCAGGGAAAGTGTTTTTCTTGCCAATGTTCTAATTTTGGAAATTTTGATTTCCTCCACTAAAGTGGCCATTGAGGTTCGAATGAGACCATTTGCGAGGTTCTAGGACCTCGGGAAAGTGTTTTTCTTGCCAATATTGTAATTTTGGAAATTTTGATTTCCTCAACTAAAGTGGCCATTGCTTTTCGAATGAGACCGTTTGCGAGGTTCTAGGACCCTGGGAAAAGCTCAAAAAGTACCAACTTTTTCTGTGAAGGTCCTGGAGCCTTGGAAGTGCTGTCTACCCCCACTAAAACGGCCATTGCGGTTCGAATGAGACCATTTGCGAGGTTCTAGGACCTCGGGAAAGTGTTTTTCTTGCCAATGTTCTAATTTTGGAAATTTTGATTTCATCCACTAAAGTGGCCATTGAGGTTCGAATGAGACCATTTGCGAGGTTCTAGGACCTCGGGAAAGTGTTTTTCTTGTCAATGTTCTAATTTTGGAAATTTTGATTTCCTCCACTAAAGTGGCCATTGCGGTTCGAATGAGACCATTTGCGAGGTTCTAGGACATCGGGAAAGTGTTTTTCTTGCCAATGTTCTAATTTTGGAAATTTTGCTTCCTCCACTAAAGTGGCCATTTCGGTTCGAATGAGACCATTTGCGAGGTTCTAGGACCTCGGGAAAGTTTTTTTCTTGCCAATATTCTAATTTTGGAAATTTTGATTTCCTCCACTAAAGTGGCCATTGCGGTTCGAATGAGACCGTTTGCGAGGTTGTAGGACCCTGGGAAAAGCTCAAAAAGTACCAACTTTTTCTGTGAAGGTCCTGGAGCCTTGGAAGTGCTGTCTACCCCCACTAAAACGGCCATTGCGGTTCGAATGAGACCATTTGCGAGGTTCTAGGACCTCAGGAAAGTGTTTTTCTTGCCAATGTTCTAATTTTGGAAATTTTGATTTCCTCCACTAAAGTGGCCATTGAGGTTCGAATGAGACCATTTGCGAGGTTCTAGGACCTCGGGAAAGTGTTTTTCTTGCCAATATTGTAATTTTGGAAATTTTGATTTCCTCAACTAAAGTGGCCATTGCGTTTCGAATGAGACCGTTTGCGAGGTTCTAGGACCCTGGGAAAAGCTCAAAAGGTACCAACTTTTTCTGTGAAGGTCCTGGAGCCTTGGAAGTGCTGTCTACCCCCACTAAAACGGCCATTGCGGTTCGAATGAGACCATTTGCGAGGTTCTATGACCTCGGGAAAGTGTTTTTCTTGCCAATGTTCTAATTTTGGAAATTTTGATTTCATCCACTAAAGTGGCCATTGCGGTTCGAATGAGACCATTTGCGAGGTTCTAGGACCTCAGGAAAGTGTTTTTCTTGCCAATGTTCTAATTTTGGAAATTTTGATTTCCTCCACTAAAGTGGCCATTGAGGTTCGAATGAGACCATTTGCGAGGTTCTAGGACCTCGGGAAAGTGTTTTTCTTGCCAATATTGTAATTTTGGAAATTTTGATTTCCTCAACTAAAGTGGCCATTGCGTTTCGAATGAGACCGTTTGCGAGGTTCTAGGACCCTGGGAAAAGCTCAAAAAGTACCAACTTTTTCTGTGAAGGTCCTGGAGCCTTGGAAGTGCTGTCTACCCCCACTAAAACGGCCATTGCGGTTCGAATGAGACCATTTGCGAGGTTCTAGGACCTCGGGAAAGTGTTTTTCTTGCCAATGTTCTAATTTTGGAAATTTTGATTTCATCCACTAAAGTGGCCATTGAGGTTCGAATGAGACCATTTGCGAGGTTCTAGGACCTCGGGAAAGTGTTTTTCTTGTCAATGTTCTAATTTTGGAAATTTTGATTTCCTCCACTAAAGTGGCCATTGCGGTTCGAATGAGACCATTTGCGAGGTTCTAGGACATCGGGAAAGTGTTTTTCTTGCCAATGTTCTAATTTTGGAAATTTTGCTTCCTCCACTAAAGTGGCCATTTCGGTTCGAATGAGACCATTTGCGAGGTTCTAGGACCTCGGGGAAAGTTTTTTTCTTGCCAATATTCTAATTTTGGAAATTTTGATTTCCTCCACTAAAGTGGCCATTGCGGTTCGAATGAGACCGTTTGCGAGGTTGTAGGACCCTGGGAAAAGCTCAAAAAGTACCAACTTTTTCTGTGAAGGTCCTGGAGCCTTGGAAGTGCTGTCTACCCCCACTAAAACGGCCATTGCGGTTCGAATGAGACCATTTGCGAGGTTCTAGGACCTCAGGAAAGTGTTTTTCTTGCCAATGTTCTAATTTTGGAAATTTTGATTTCCTCCACTAAAGTGGCCATTGAGGTTCGAATGAGACCATTTGCGAGGTTCTAGGACCTCGGGAAAGTGTTTTTCTTGCCAATATTGTAATTTTGGAAATTTTGATTTCCTCAACTAAAGTGGCCATTGCGTTTCGAATGAGACCGTTTGCGAGGTTCTAGGACCCTGGGAAAAGCTCAAAAGGTACCAACTTTTTCTGTGAAGGTCCTGGAGCCTTGGAAGTGCTGTCTACCCCCCACTAAAACGGCCATTGCGGTTCGAATGAGACCATTTGCGAGGTTCTAGGACCTCGGGAAAGTGTTTTTCTTGCCAATGTTCTAATTTTGGAAATTTTGATTTCATCCACTAAAGTGGCCATTGCGGTTCGAATGAGACCATTTGCGAGGTTCTAGGACCTCAGGAAAGTGTTTTTCTTGCCAATGTTCTAATTTTGGAAATTTTGATTTCCTCCACTAAAGTGGCCATTGAGGTTCGAATGAGACCATTTGCGAGGTTCTAGGACCCTGGGAAAAGCTCAAAAAGTACCAACTTTTTCTGTGAAGGTCCTGGAGCCTTGGAAGTGCTGTCTACCCCCACTAAAACGGCCATTGCGGTTCGAATGAGACCATTTGCGAGGTTCTAGGACCTCGGGAAAGTGTTTTTCTTGCCAATGTTCTAATTTTGGAAATTTTGATTTCCTCCACTAAAGTGGCCATTGAGGTTCGAATGAGACCATTTGCGAGGTTCTAGGACCCTGGGAAAAGCTCAAAAAGTACCAACTTTTTCTGTGAAGGTCCTGGAGCCTTAGAAGTGCTGTCTACCCCCACTAAAACGGCCATTGCGGTTCGAATGAGACCATTTGCGAGGTTCTAGGACCTCGGGAAAGTGTTTTTCTTCCCCAATGTTCTAATTTTGGAAATTTTGATTTCCTCCACTAAAGTGGCCATTGCGGTTCGAATGAGACCATTTGCGAGGTTCTAGGACCTCGGAAAGTGTTTTTCTTGCCAATATTCTAATTTTGGAAATTTTGATTTCCTCCACTAAAGTGGCCATTGCGGTTCGAATGAGACCATTTGCGAGGTTCTAGGACCTCGGGAAAGTGTTTTTCTTGCCAATGTTCTAATTTTGGAAATTTTGATTTCCTCCACTAAAGTGGCCATTGAGGTTCGAATGAGACCATTTGCGAGGTTCTAGGACCCTGGGAAAAGCTCAAAAAGTACCAACTTTTTCTGTGAAGGTCCTGGAGCCTTGGAAGTGCTGTCTACCCCCCACTAAAACGGCCATTGCGGTTCGAATGAGACCATTTGCGAGGTTCTAGGACCTCGGGAAAGTGTTTTTCTTGTCAATGTTCTAATTTTGGAAATTTTGATTTCCTAAACTAAAGTGGCCATTGCGGTTCGAATGAGACCATTTGCGAGGTTCTAGGACCTCAGGAAAGTGTTTTTCTAGCCAATGTTCTAATTTTGGAAATTTTGATTTCCTCCACTAAAGTGGCCATTGAGGTTCGAATGAGACCATTTGCGAGGTTCTAGGACCTCGGGAAAGTGTTTTTCTTGCCAATATTGTAATTTTGGAAATTTTGATTTCCTCAACTAAAGTGGCCATTGCGTTTCGAATGAGACCGTTTGCGAGGTTCTAGGACCCTGTGAAAAGCTCAAAAAGTACCAACTTTTTCTGTGAAGGTCCTGGAGCCTTGGAAGTGCTGTCTACCCCCACTAAAACGGCCATTGCGGTTCGAATGAGACCATTTGCGAGGTTCTAGGACCTCGGGAAAGTGTTTTTCTTGCCAATGTTCTAATTTTGGAAATTTTGATTTCATCCACTAAAGTGGCCATTGAGGTTCGAATGAGACCATTTGCGAGGTTCTAGGACCTCGGGAAAGTGTTTTTCTTGTCAATGTTCTAATTTTGGAAATTTTGATTTCCTCCACTAAAGTGGCCATTGCGGTTCGAATGAGACCATTTGCGAGGTTCTAGGACATCGGGAAAGTGTTTTTCTTGCCAATGTTCTAATTTTGGAAATTTTGATTTCCTCCACTAAAGTGGCCATTGAGGTTCGAATGAGACCATTTGCGAGGTTCTAGGACCCTGGGAAAAGCTCAAAAAGTACCAACTTTTTCTGTGAAGGTCCTGGAGCCTTGGAAGTGCTGTCTACCCCCACTAAAACGGCCATTGCGGTTCGAATGAGACCATTTGCGAGGTTCTAGGACCTCGGGAAAGTGTTTTTCTTGCCAATGTTCTAATTTTGGAAATTTGCTTCCTCCACTAAAGTGGCCATTTCGGTTCGAATGAGACCATTTGCGAGGTTCTAGGACCTCGGGAAAGTGTTTTTCTTGCCAATGTTCTGATTTTGGAAATTTTGATTTCCTCCACTAAAGTGGCCATTGAGGTTCGAATGAGACCATTTGCGAGGTTCTAGGACCCTGGGAAAAGCTCAAAAAGTACCAACTTTTTTCTGTGAAGGTCCTGGAGCCTTAGAAGTGCTGTCTACCCCCACTAAAACGGCCATTGCGGTTCGAATGAGACCATTTGCGAGGTTCTAGGACCTCGGGAAAGTGTTTTTCTTGCCAATGTTCTAATTTTGGAAATTTTGATTTCCTCCACTAAAGTGGCCATTGCGGTTCGAATGAGACCATTTGCGAGGTTCTAGGACCTCGGGAAAGTGTTTTTCTTGCCAATATTCTAATTTTGGAAATTTTGATTTCCTCCACTAAAGTGGCCATTGCGGTTCGAATGAGACCATTTGCGAGGTTCTAGGACCTCGGGAAAGTGTTTTTCTTGCCAATGTTCTAATTTTGAAATTTTGATTTCCTCCACTAAAGTGGCCATTGAGGTTCGAATGAGACCATTTGCGAGGTTCTAGGACCCTGGGAAAAGCTCAAAAAGTACCAACTTTTTCTGTGAAGGTCCTGGAGCCTTGGAAGTGCTGTCTACCCCCCACTAAAACGGCCATTGCGGTTCGAATGAGACCATTTGCGAGGTTCTAGGACCTCGGGAAAGTGTTTTTCTTGCCAATGTTCTAATTTTGGAAATTTTGATTTCCTCCACTAAAGTGGCCATTGCGGTTCGAATGAGACCATTTGCGAGGTTCTAGGACCTCTGGAAAGTGTTTTTCTTGCCAATGTTCTAATTTTGGAAATTTTGCTTCCTCAACTAAAGTGGCCATTGCGGTTCGAATGAGACCATTTGCGAGGTTCTAGGACCCTGGGAAAAGCTCAAAAAGTACCAACTTTTTCTGTGAAGGTCCTGGAGCCTTGGAAGTGCTGTCTACCCTCACTAAAACGGCCATTGTGGTTCGAATGAGACCATTTGCGAGGTTCTAGGACCTCGGGAAAGTGTTTTTCTTGCCAATGTTCTAATTTTGGAAATTTTGATTTCCTCAACTAAAGTGGCCATTGCGTTTCGAATGAGACCGTTTGCGAGGTTCTAGGACCCTGGGAAAAGCTCAAAAGGTACCAACTTTTTCTGTGAAGGTCCTGGAGCCTTGGAAGTGCTGTCTACCCCCACTAAAACGGCCATTGCGGTTCGAATGAGACCATTTGCGAGGTTCTATGACCTCGGGAAAGTGTTTTTCTTGCCAATGTTCTAATTTTGGAAATTTTGATTTCATCCACTAAAGTGGCCATTGCGGTTCGAATGAGACCATTTGCGAGGTTCTAGGACCTCAGGAAAGTGTTTTTCTTGCCAATGTTCTAATTTTGGAAATTTTGATTTCCTCCACTAAAGTGGCCATTGAGGTTCGAATGAGACCATTTGCGAGGTTCTAGGACCTCGGGAAAGTGTTTTTCTTGCCAATATTGTAATTTTGGAAATTTTGATTTCCTCAACTAAAGTGGCCATTGCGTTTCGAATGAGACCGTTTGCGAGGTTCTAGGACCCTGGGAAAAGCTCAAAAAGTACCAACTTTTTCTGTGAAGGTCCTGGAGCCTTGCAAGTGCTGTCTACCCCCACTAAAACGGCCATTGCGGTTCGAATGAGACCATTTGCGAGGTTCTAGGACCTCGGGAAAGTGTTTTTCTTGCCAATGTTCTAATTTTGGAAATTTTGATTTCATCCACTAAAGTGGCCATTGAGGTTCGAATGAGACCATTTGCGAGGTTCTAGGACCTCGGGAAAGTGTTTTTCTTGTCAATGTTCTAATTTTGGAAATTTTGATTTCCTCCACTAAAGTGGCCATTGCGGTTCGAATGAGACCATTTGCGAGGTTCTAGGACATCGGGAAAGTGTTTTTCTTGCCAATGTTCTAATTTTGGAAATTTTGCTTCCTCCACTAAAGTGGCCATTTCGGTTCGAATGAGACCATTTGCGAGGTTCTAGGACCTCGGGAAAGTTTTTTTCTTGCCAATATTCTAATTTTGGAAATTTTGATTTCCTCCACTAAAGTGGCCATTGCGGTTCGAATGAGACCGTTTGCGAGGTTGTAGGACCCTGGGAAAAGCTCAAAAAGTACCAACTTTTTCTGTGAAGGTCCTGGAGCCTTGGAAGTGCTGTCTACCCCCACTAAAACGGCCATTGCGGTTCGAATGAGACCATTTGCGAGGTTCTAGGACCTCAGGAAAGTGTTTTTCTTGCCAATGTTCTAATTTTGGAAATTTTGATTTCCTCCACTAAAGTGGCCATTGAGGTTCGAATGAGACCATTTGCGAGGTTCTAGGACCTCGGGAAAGTGTTTTTCTTGCCAATATTGTAATTTTGGAAATTTTGATTTCCTCAACTAAAGTGGCCATTGCGTTTCGAATGAGACCGTTTGCGAGGTTCTAGGACCCTGGGAAAAGCTCAAAAGGTACCAACTTTTTCTGTGAAGGTCCTGGAGCCTTGGAAGTGCTGTCTACCCCCACTAAAACGGCCATTGCGGTTCGAATGAGACCATTTGCGAGGTTCTAGGACCTCGGGAAAGTGTTTTTCTTGCCAATGTTCTAATTTTGGAAATTTTGATTTCATCCACTAAAGTGGCCATTGCGGTTCGAATGAGACCATTTGCGAGGTTCTAGGACCTCAGGAAAGTGTTTTTCTTGCCAATGTTCTAATTTTGGAAATTTTGATTTCCTCCACTAAAGTGGCCATTGAGGTTCGAATGAGACCATTTGCGAGGTTCTAGGACCCTGGGAAAAGCTCAAAAAGTACCAACTTTTTCTGTGAAGGTCCTGGAGCCTTGGAAGTGCTGTCTACCCCCACTAAAACGGCCATTGCGGTTCGAATGAGACCATTTGCGAGGTTCTAGGACCTCGGGAAAGTGTTTTTCTTGCCAATGTTCTAATTTTGGAAATTTTGATTTCCTCCACTAAAGTGGCCATTGAGGTTCGAATGAGACCATTTGCGAGGTTCTAGGACCCTGGGAAAAGCTCAAAAAGTACCAACTTTTTCTGTGAAGGTCCTGGAGCCTTAGAAGTGCTGTCTACCCCCACTAAAACGGCCATTGCGGTTCGAATGAGACCATTTGCGAGGTTCTAGGACCTCGGGAAAGTGTTTTTCTTCCCAATGTTCTAATTTTGGAAATTTTGATTTCCTCCACTAAAGTGGCCATTGCGGTTCGAATGAGACCATTTGCGAGGTTCTAGGACCTCGGGAAAGTGTTTTTCTTGCCAATATTCTAATTTTGGAAATTTTGATTTCCTCCACTAAAGTGGCCATTGCGGTTCGAATGAGACCATTTGCGAGGTTCTAGGACCTCGGGAAAGTGTTTTTCTTGCCAATGTTCTAATTTTGGAAATTTTGATTTCCTCCACTAAAGTGGCCATTGAGGTTCGAATGAGACCATTTGCGAGGTTCTAGGACCCTGGGAAAAGCTCAAAAAGTACCAACTTTTTCTGTGAAGGTCCTGGAGCCTTGGAAGTGCTGTCTACCCCCACTAAAACGGCCATTGCGGTTCGAATGAGACCATTTGCGAGGTTCTAGGACCTCGGGAAAGTGTTTTTCTTGTCAATGTTCTAATTTTGGAAATTTTGATTTCCTAAACTAAAGTGGCCATTGCGGTTCGAATGAGACCATTTGCGAGGTTCTAGGACCTCAGGAAAGTGTTTTTCTTGCCAATGTTCTAATTTTGGAAATTTTGATTTCCTCCACTAAAGTGGCCATTGAGGTTCGAATGAGACCATTTGCGAGGTTCTAGGACCTCGGGAAAGTGTTTTTCTTGCCAATATTGTAATTTTGGAAATTTTGATTTCCTCAACTAAAGTGGCCATTGCGTTTCGAATGAGACCGTTTGCGAGGTTCTAGGACCCTGGGAAAAGCTCAAAAAGTACCAACTTTTTCTGTGAAGGTCCTGGAGCCTTGGAAGTGCTGTCTACCCCCACTAAAACGGCCATTGCGGTTCGAATGAGACCATTTGCGAGGTTCTAGGACCTCGGGAAAGTGTTTTTCTTGCCAATGTTCTAATTTTGGAAATTTTGATTTCATCCACTAAAGTGGCCATTGAGGTTCGAATGAGACCATTTGCGAGGTTCTAGGACCTCGGGAAAGTGTTTTTCTTGTCAATGTTCTAATTTTGGAAATTTTGATTTCCTCCACTAAAGTGGCCATTGCGGTTCGAATGAGACCATTTGCGAGGTTCTAGGACATCGGGAAAGTGTTTTTCTTGCCAATGTTCTAATTTTGGAAATTTTGATTTCCTCCACTAAAGTGGCCATTGAGGTTCGAATGAGACCATTTGCGAGGTTCTAGGACCCTGGGAAAAGCTCAAAAAGTACCAACTTTTTCTGTGAAGGTCCTGGAGCCTTGGAAGTGCTGTCTACCCCCACTAAAACGGCCATTGCGGTTCGAATGAGACCATTTGCGAGGTTCTAGGACCTCGGGAAAGTGTTTTTCTTGCCAATGTTCTAATTTTGGAAATTTTGCTTCCTCCACTAAAGTGGCCATTTCGGTTCGAATGAGACCATTTGCGAGGTTCTAGGACCTCGGGAAAGTGTTTTTCTTGCCAATGTTCTAATTTTGGAAATTTTGATTTCCTCCACTAAAGTGGCCATTGAGGTTCGAATGAGACCATTTGCGAGGTTCTAGGACCCTGGGAAAAGCTCAAAAAGTACCAACTTTTTCTGTGAAGGTCCTGGAGCCTTAGAAGTGCTGTCTACCCCCACTAAAACGGCCATTGCGGTTCGAATGAGACCATTTGCGAGGTTCTAGGACCTCGGGAAAGTGTTTTTCTTGCCAATGTTCTAATTTTGGAAATTTTGATTTCCTCCACTAAAGTGGCCATTGCGGTTCGAATGAGACCATTTGCGAGGTTCTAGGACCTCGGGAAAGTGTTTTTCTTGCCAATATTCTAATTTTGGAAATTTTGATTTCCTCCACTAAAGTGGCCATTGCGGTTCGAATGAGACCATTTGCGAGGTTCTAGGACCTCGGGAAAGTGTTTTTCTTGCCAATGTTCTAATTTTGAAATTTTGATTTCCTCCACTAAAGTGGCCATTGAGGTTCGAATGAGACCATTTGCGAGGTTCTAGGACCCTGGGAAAAGCTCAAAAAGTACCAACTTTTTCTGTGAAGGTCCTGGAGCCTTGGAAGTGCTGTCTACCCCCACTAAAACGGCCATTGCGGTTCGAATGAGACCATTTGCGAGGTTCTAGGACCTCGGGAAAGTGTTTTTCTTGCCAATGTTCTAATTTTGGAAATTTTGATTTCCTCCACTAAAGTGGCCATTGCGGTTCGAATGAGACCATTTGCGAGGTTCTAGGACCTCTGGAAAGTGTTTTTCTTGCCAATGTTCTAATTTTGGAAATTTTGCTTCCTCAACTAAAGTGGCCATTGCGGTTCGAATGAGACCATTTGCGAGGTTCTAGGACCCTGGGAAAAGCTCAAAAAGTACCAACTTTTTCTGTGAAGGTCCTGGAGCCTTGGAAGTGCTGTCTACCCTCACTAAAACGGCCATTGTGGTTCGAATGAGACCATTTGCGAGGTTCTAGGACCTCGGGAAAGTGTTTTTCTTGCCAATGTTCTAATTTTGGAAATTTTGATTTCCTCCACTAAAGTGGCCATTGAGGTTCGAATGAGACCATTTGCGAGGTTCTAGGACCCTGGGAAAAGCTCAAAAAGTACCAACTTTTTCTGTGAAGGTCCTGGAGCCTTGGAAGTGCTGTCTACCCCCACTAAAACGGCCATTGCGGTTCGAATGAGACCATTTGCGAGGTTCTAGGACCTCGGGAAAGTGTTTTTCTTGCCAATATTCTAATTTTGGAAATTTTGATTTCCTCCACTAAAGTGGCCATTGCAGTTCGAATGAGACCATTTGCGAGGTTCTAGGACCCTGGGAAAAGCTCAAAAAGTACCAACTTTTTCTGTGAAGGTCCTGGAGCCTTGGAAGTGCTGTCTACTCCCACTAAAACGGCCATTGCGTTTCGAAGGAGACCATTTGTGAGGTTCTAGGACCTCGGGAAAGTGATTTTCTTGCCAATGTTCTAATTTTGGAAATTTTGCATCTTCCACTAAAGTGGCCATTGTGGTTCGAATGAGACCATTTGCGAGGTTCTAGGACCTCAGGAAAGTGTTTTTCTTGCCAATGTTCTAATTTTGGAAATTTTGCTTCCTCAACTAAAGTGGCCATTGCGGTTCGAATGAGATCATTTGCGAGGTTCTAGGACCTCGGGAAAGTGTTTTTCTTGCCAATGTTCTATTTTTGGAAATTTTGATTTCATCCACTAAAGTGGCCATTGCGGTTCGAATGAGACCATTTGCGAGGTTCTAGGACCTCGGGAAAGTGTTTTTCTTGCCAATGTTCTAATTTTGGAAATTTTGATTTCCTCCACTAAAGTGGCCATTGAGGTTCGAATGAGACCATTTGCGAGGTTCTAGGACCCTGGGAAAAGCTCAAAAAGTACCAACTTTTTCTGTGAAGGTCCTGGAGCCTTGGAAGTGCTGTCTACCCCCACTAAAACGGCCATTGCGGTTCGAATGAGACCATTTGCGAGGTTCTAGGACCTCGGGAAAGTGTTTTTCTTGCCAATGTTCTAATTTTGGAAATTTTGATTTCCTCCACTAAAGTGGCCATTGCGGTTCGAATGAGACCATTTGCGAGGTTCTAGGACCTCTGGAAAGTGTTTTTCTTGCCAATGTTCTAATTTTGGAAATTTTGCTTCCTCAACTAAAGTGGCCATTGCGGTTCGAATGAGACCATTTGCGAGGTTCTAGGACCCTGGGAAAAGCTCAAAAAGTACCAACTTTTTCTGTGAAGGTCCTGGAGCCTTGGAAGTGCTGTCTACCCTCACTAAAACGGCCATTGTGGTTCGAATGAGACCATTTGCGAGGTTCTAGGACCTCGGGAAAGTGTTTTTCTTGCCAATGTTCTAATTTTGGAAATTTTGATTTCCTCCACTAAAGTGGCCATTGAGGTTCGAATGAGACCATTTGCGAGGTTCTAGGACCCTGGGAAAAGCTCAAAAAGTACCAACTTTTTCTGTGAAGGTCCTGGAGCCTTGGAAGTGCTGTCTACCCCCACTAAAACGGCCATTGCGGTTCGAATGAGACCATTTGCGAGGTTCTAGGACCTCGGGAAAGTGTTTTTCTTGCCAATATTCTAATTTTGGAAATTTTGATTTCCTCCACTAAAGTGGCCATTGCAGTTCGAATGAGACCATTTGCGAGGTTCTAGGACCCTGGGAAAAGCTCAAAAAGTACCAACTTTTTCTGTGAAGGTCCTGGAGCCTTGGAAGTGCTGTCTACTCCCACTAAAACGGCCATTGCGTTTCGAAGGAGACCATTTGTGAGGTTCTAGGACCTCGGGAAAGTGATTTTCTTGCCAATGTTCTAATTTTGGAAATTTTGCATCTTCCACTAAAGTGGCCATTGTGGTTCGAATGAGACCATTTGCGAGGTTCTAGGACCTCAGGAAAGTGTTTTTCTTGCCAATGTTCTAATTTTGGAAATTTTGCTTCCTCAACTAAAGTGGCCATTGCGGTTCGAATGAGATCATTTGCGAGGTTCTAGGACCTCGGGAAAGTGTTTTTCTTGCCAATGTTCTATTTTTGGAAATTTTGATTTCATCCACTAAAGTGGCCATTGCGGTTCGAATGAGACCATTTGCGAGGTTCTAGGACCTCGGGAAAGTGTTTTTCTTGCCAATGTTCTAATTTTGGAAATTTTGATTTCCTCCACTAAAGTGGCCATTGAGGTTCGAATGAGACCATTTGCGAGGTTCTAGGACCCTGGGAAAAGCTCAAAAAGTACCAACTTTTTCTGTGAAGGTCCTGGAGCCTTGGAAGTGCTGTCTACCCCCACTAAAACGGCCATTGCGGTTCGAATGAGACCATTTGCGAGGTTCTAGGACCTCGGGAAAGTGTTTTTCTTGCCAATGTTCTAATTTTGGAAATTTTGATTTCCTCCACTAAAGTGGCCATTGCGGTTCGAATGAGACCATTTGCGAGGTTCTAGGACCTCGGGAAAGTGTTTTTCTTGCCAATGTTCTAATTTTGGAAATTTTGATTTCCTCCACTAAAGTGGCCATTGCGGTTCGAATGAGACCATTTGCGAGGTTCTAGGACCTCGGGAAAGTGTTTTTCTTGACAATATTCTAATTTTGGAAATTTTGATTTCCTCCACTAAAGTGGCCATTGCGGTTCGAATGAGACCATTTGCGAGGTTCTAGGACCCTGGGAAAAGCTCAAAAATTTACCAACTTTTTCTGTGAAGGTCCTGGAGCCTTGGAAGTGCTGTCTACCCCCACTAAAACGGCCATTGCGGTTCGAATGAGACCATTTGCGAGGTTCTAGGACCTCGGGAAAGTGTTTTTCTTGTCAATGTTCTAATTTTGGAAATTTTGATTTCCTCCACTAAAGTGGCCATTGCGGTTCGAATGAGACCATTTGCGAGGTTCTAGGACCTCGGGAAAGTGTTTTTCTTGCCAATATTCTAATTTTGGAAATTTTGATTTCCTCCACTAAAGTGGCCATTGCGGTTCGAATGAGACCATTTGCGAGGTTCTAGGACCTCGGGAAAGTGTTTTTCTTGCCAATGTTCTAATTTTGGAAATTTTGATTTCCTCCACTAAAGTGGCCATTGAGGTTCGAATGAGACCATTTGCGAGGTTCTAGGACCCTGGGAAAAGCTCAAAAAGTACCAACTTTTTCTGTGAAGGTCCTGGAGCCTTGGAAGTGCTGTCTACCCCCACTAAAACGGCCATTGCAGTTCGAATGAGACCATTTGCGAGGTTCTAGGACCTCGGGAAAGTGTTTTTCTTGCCAATGTTCTAATTTTGGAAATTTTGATTTCCTCCACTAAAGTGGCCATTGCGGTTCGAATGAGACCATTTGCGAGGTTCTAGGACCTCGGGAAAGTGTTTTTCTTGCCAATATTCTAATTTTGGAAATTTTGATTTCCTCCACTAAAGTGGCCATTGCGGTTCGAATGAGACCATTTGCGAGGTTCTAGGACCTCGGGAAAGTGTTTTTCTTGCCAATGTTCTAATTTTGGAAATTTTGATTTCCTCCACTAAAGTGGCCATTGAGGTTCGAATGAGACCATTTGCGAGGTTCTAGGACCCTGGGAAAAGCTCAAAAAGTACCAACTTTTTCTGTGAAGGTCCTGTTGCCTTGGAAGTGCTGTCTACCCCCACTAAAACGGCCATTGCGGTTCGAATGAGACCATTTGCGAGGTTCTAGGAACTCGGGAAAGTGTTTTTCTTGTCAATGTTCTAATTTTGGAAATTTTGATTTCCTCCACTAAAGTGGCCATTGCGGTTCGAATGAGACCATTTGCGAGGTTCTAGGACCCTGGGAAAAGCTCAAAAAGTACCAACTTTTTCTGTGAAGGTCCTGGAGCCTTGGAAGTGCTGTCTACCCCCACTAAAACGGCCATTGCGGTTCGAATGAGACCATTTGCGAGGTTCTAGGAACTCGGGAAAGTGTTTTTCTTGTCAATGTTCTAATTTTGGAAATTTTGATTTCCTCCACTAAAGTGGCCATTGCGGTTCGAATGAGACCATTTGCGAGGTTCTAGGACCTCGGGAAAGTGTTTTTCTTGTCAATGTTCTAATTTTGGAAATTTTGATTTCCTCCACTAAAGTGGCCATTGCGGTTCGAATGAGACCATTTGCGAGGTTCTAGGACCTCGGGAAAGTGTTTTTCTTGCCAATATTCTAATTTTGGAAATTTTGATTTCCTCCACTAAAGTGGCCATTGCGGTTCGAATGAGACCATTTGCGAGGTTCTAGGACCTCGGGAAAGTGTTTTTCTTGCCAATGTTCTAATTTTGGAAATTTTGATTTCCTCCACTAAAGTGGCCATTGAGGTTCGAATGAGACCATTTGCGAGGTTCTAGGACCCTGGGAAAAGCTCAAAAAGTACCAACTTTTTCTGTGAAGGTCCTGGAGCCTTGGAAGTGCTGTCTACCCTCACTAAAACGGCCATTGTGGTTCGAATGAGACCATTTGCGAGGTTCTAGGACCTCGGGAAAGTGTTTTTCTTGCCAATGTTTTAATTTTGGAAATTTTGATTTCCTCCACTAAAGTGGCCATTGCGGTTCGAATGAGACCATTTGCGAGGTTCTAGGACCCTGGGAAAAGCTCAAAAAGTACCAACTTTTTCTGTGAAGGTCCTGGAGCCTTGGAAGTGCTGTCTACCCTCACTAAAACGGCCATTGTGGTTCGAATGAGACCATTTGCGAGGTTCTAGGACCTCGGGAAAGTGTTTTTCTTGCCAATGTTCTAATTTTGGAAATTTTGATTTCCTCCACTAAAGTGGCCATTGAGGTTCGAATGAGACCATTTGCGAGGTTCTAGGACCCTGGGAAAAGCTCAAAAAGTACCAACTTTTTCTGTGAAGGTCCTGGAGCCTTGGAAGTGCTGTCTACCCCCACTAAAACGGCCATTGCGGTTCGAATGAGACCATTTGCGAGGTTCTAGGACCTCGGGAAAGTGTTTTTCTTGCCAATATTCTAATTTTGGAAATTTTGATTTCCTCCACTAAAGTGGCCATTGCAGTTCGAATGAGACCATTTGCGAGGTTCTAGGACCTCAGGAAAGTGTTTTTCTTGCCAATGTTCTAATTTTGGAAATTTTGCTTCCTCAACTAAAGTGGCCATTGCGGTTCGAATGAGATCATTTGCGAGGTTCTAGGACCTCGGGAAAGTGTTTTTCTTGCCAATGTTCTATTTTTGGAAATTTTGATTTCATCCACTAAAGTGGCCATTGCGGTTCGAATGAGACCATTTGCGAGGTTCTAGGACCTCGGGAAAGTGTTTTTCTTGCCAATGTTCTAATTTTGGAAATTTTGATTTCCTCCACTAAAGTGGCCATTGAGGTTCGAATGAGACCATTTGCGAGGTTCTAGGACCCTGGGAAAAGCTCAAAAAGTACCAACTTTTTCTGTGAAGGTCCTGGAGCCTTGGAAGTGCTGTCTACCCCCACTAAAACGGCCATTGCGGTTCGAATGAGACCATTTGCGAGGTTCTAGGACCTCGGGAAAGTGTTTTTCTTGCCAATATTCTAATTTTGGAAATTTTGATTTCCTCCACTAAAGTGGCCATTGCAGTTCGAATGAGACCATTTGCGAGGTTCTAGGACCCTGGGAAAAGCTCAAAAAGTACCAACTTTTTCTGTGAAGGTCCTGGAGCCTTGGAAGTGCTGTCTACTCCCACTAAAACGGCCATTGCGTTTCGAAGGAGACCATTTGTGAGGTTCTAGGACCTCGGGAAAGTGATTTTCTTGCCAATGTTCTAATTTTGGAAATTTTGCATCTTCCACTAAAGTGGCCATTGTGGTTCGAATGAGACCATTTGCGAGGTTCTAGGACCTCAGGAAAGTGTTTTTCTTGCCAATGTTCTAATTTTGGAAATTTTGCTTCCTCAACTAAAGTGGCCATTGCGGTTCGAATGAGATCATTTGCGAGGTTCTAGGACCTCGGGAAAGTGTTTTTCTTGCCAATGTTCTATTTTTGGAAATTTTGATTTCATCCACTAAAGTGGCCATTGCGGTTCGAATGAGACCATTTGCGAGGTTCTAGGACCTCGGGAAAGTGTTTTTCTTGCCAATGTTCTAATTTTGGAAATTTTGATTTCCTCCACTAAAGTGGCCATTGAGGTTCGAATGAGACCATTTGCGAGGTTCTAGGACCCTGGGAAAAGCTCAAAAAGTACCAACTTTTTCTGTGAAGGTCCTGGAGCCTTGGAAGTGCTGTCTACCCCCACTAAAACGGCCATTGCGGTTCGAATGAGACCATTTGCGAGGTTCTAGGACCTCGGGAAAGTGTTTTTCTTGCCAATGTTCTAATTTTGGAAATTTTGATTTCCTCCACTAAAGTGGCCATTGCGGTTCGAATGAGACCATTTGCGAGGTTCTAGGACCTCGGGAAAGTGTTTTTCTTGCCAATGTTCTAATTTTGGAAATTTTGATTTCCTCCACTAAAGTGGCCATTGCGGTTCGAATGAGACCATTTGCGAGGTTCTAGGACCTCGGGAAAGTGTTTTTCTTGACAATATTCTAATTTTGGAAATTTTGATTTCCTCCACTAAAGTGGCCATTGCGGTTCGAATGAGACCATTTGCGAGGTTCTAGGACCCTGGGAAAAGCTCAAAAATGTACCAACTTTTTCTGTGAAGGTCCTGGAGCCTTGGAAGTGCTGTCTACCCCCACTAAAACGGCCATTGCGGTTCGAATGAGACCATTTGCGAGGTTCTAGGACCTCGGGAAAGTGTTTTTCTTGTCAATGTTCTAATTTTGGAAATTTTGATTTCCTCCACTAAAGTGGCCATTGCGGTTCGAATGAGACCATTTGCGAGGTTCTAGGACCTCGGGAAAGTGTTTTTCTTGCCAATATTCTAATTTTGGAAATTTTGATTTCCTCCACTAAAGTGGCCATTGCGGTTCGAATGAGACCATTTGCGAGGTTCTAGGACCTCGGGAAAGTGTTTTTCTTGCCAATGTTCTAATTTTGGAAATTTTGATTTCCTCCACTAAAGTGGCCATTGAGGTTCGAATGAGACCATTTGCGAGGTTCTAGGACCCTGGGAAAAGCTCAAAAAGTACCAACTTTTTCTGTGAAGGTCCTGGAGCCTTGGAAGTGCTGTCTACCCCCACTAAAACGGCCATTGCAGTTCGAATGAGACCATTTGCGAGGTTCTAGGACCTCGGGAAAGTGTTTTTCTTGCCAATGTTCTAATTTTGGAAATTTTGATTTCCTCCACTAAAGTGGCCATTGCGGTTCGAATGAGACCATTTGCGAGGTTCTAGGACCTCGGGAAAGTGTTTTTCTTGCCAATATTCTAATTTTGGAAATTTTGATTTCCTCCACTAAAGTGGCCATTGCGGTTCGAATGAGACCATTTGCGAGGTTCTAGGACCTCGGGAAAGTGTTTTTCTTGCCAATGTTCTAATTTTGGAAATTTTGATTTCCTCCACTAAAGTGGCCATTGAGGTTCGAATGAGACCATTTGCGAGGTTCTAGGACCCTGGGAAAAGCTCAAAAAGTACCAACTTTTTCTGTGAAGGTCCTGGTGCCTTGGAAGTGCTGTCTACCCCCACTAAAACGGCCATTGCGGTTCGAATGAGACCATTTGCGAGGTTCTAGGAACTCGGGAAAGTGTTTTTCTTGTCAATGTTCTAATTTTGGAAATTTTGATTTCCTCCACTAAAGTGGCCATTGCGGTTCGAATGAGACCATTTGCGAGGTTCTAGGACCCTGGGAAAAGCTCAAAAAGTACCAACTTTTTCTGTGAAGGTCCTGGAGCCTTGGAAGTGCTGTCTACCCCCACTAAAACGGCCATTGCGGTTCGAATGAGACCATTTGCGAGGTTCTAGGACCTCGGGAAAGTGTTTTTCTTGTCAATGTTCTAATTTTGGAAATTTTGATTTCCTCCACTAAAGTGGCCATTGCGGTTCGAATGAGACCATTTGCGAGGTTCTAGGACCTCGGGAAAGTGTTTTTCTTGCCAATATTCTAATTTTGGAAATTTTGATTTCCTCCACTAAAGTGGCCATTGCGGTTCGAATGAGACCATTTGCGAGGTTCTAGGACCTCGGGAAAGTGTTTTTCTTGCCAATGTTCTAATTTTGGAAATTTTGATTTCCTCCACTAAAGTGGCCATTGAGGTTCGAATGAGACCATTTGCGAGGTTCTAGGACCCTGGGAAAAGCTCAAAAAGTACCAACTTTTTCTGTGAAGGTCCTGGAGCCTTGGAAGTGCTGTCTACCCCCACTAAAACGGCCATTGCAGTTCGAATGAGACCATTTGCGAGGTTCTAGGACCTCGGGAAAGTGTTTTTCTTGCCAATGTTCTAATTTTGGAAATTTTGATTTCCTCCACTAAAGTGGCCATTGCGGTTCGAATGAGACCATTTGCGAGGTTCTAGGACCTCGGGAAAGTGTTTTTCTTGCCAATATTCTAATTTTGGAAATTTTGATTTCCTCCACTAAAGTGGCCATTGCGGTTCGAATGAGACCATTTGCGAGGTTCTAGGACCTCGGGAAAGTGTTTTTCTTGCCAATGTTCTAATTTTGGAAATTTTGATTTCCTCCACTAAAGTGGCCATTGAGGTTCGAATGAGACCATTTGCGAGGTTCTAGGACCCTGGGAAAAGCTCAAAAAGTACCAACTTTTTCTGTGAAGGTCCTGGTGCCTTGGAAGTGCTGTCTACCCCCACTAAAACGGCCATTGCGGTTCGAATGAGACCATTTGCGAGGTTCTAGGAACTCGGGAAAGTGTTTTTCTTGTCAATGTTCTAATTTTGGAAATTTTGATTTCCTCCACTAAAGTGGCCATTGCGGTTCGAATGAGACCATTTGCGAGGTTCTAGGACCCTGGGAAAAGCTCAAAAAGTACCAACTTTTTCTGTGAAGGTCCTGGAGCCTTGGAAGTGCTGTCTACCCCCACTAAAACGGCCATTGCGGTTCGAATGAGACCATTTGCGAGGTTCTAGGAACTCGGGAAAGTGTTTTTCTTGTCAATGTTCTAATTTTGGAAATTTTGATTTCCTCCACTAAAGTGGCCATTGCGGTTCGAATGAGACCATTTGCGAGGTTCTAGGACCTCGGGAAAGTGTTTTTCTTGTCAATGTTCTAATTTTGGAAATTTTGATTTCCTCCACTAAAGTGGCCATTGCGGTTCGAATGAGACCATTTGCGAGGTTCTAGGACCTCGGGAAAGTGTTTTTCTTGCCAATATTCTAATTTTGGAAATTTTGATTTCCTCCACTAAAGTGGCCATTGCGGTTCGAATGAGACCATTTGCGAGGTTCTAGGACCTCGGGAAAGTGTTTTTCTTGCCAATGTTCTAATTTTGGAAATTTTGATTTCCTCCACTAAAGTGGCCATTGAGGTTCGAATGAGACCATTTGCGAGGTTCTAGGACCCTGGGAAAAGCTCAAAAAGTACCAACTTTTTCTGTGAAGGTCCTGGAGCCTTGGAAGTGCTGTCTACCCCCACTAAAACGGCCATTGCGGTTCGAATGAGACCATTTGCGAGGTTCTAGGACCTCGGGAAAGTGTTTTTCTTGCCAATGTTCTAATTTTGGAAATTTTGATTTCCTCCACTAAAGCGGCCATTGCGGTTCGAATGAGACCATTTGCGAGGTTCTAGGACCTCGGGAAAGTGTTTTTCTTGCCAATATTCTAATTTTGGAAATTTTGATTTCCTCCACTAAAGTGGCCATTGCGGTTCGAATGAGACCATTTGCGAGGTTCTAGGACCTCGGGAAAGTGTTTTTCTTGCCAATGTTCTAATTTTGGAAATTTTGATTTCCTCCACTAAAGTGGCCATTGAGGTTCGAATGAGACCATTTGCGAGGTTCTAGGACCCTGGGAAAAGCTCAAAAAGTACCAACTTTTTCTGTGAAGGTCCTGGAGCCTTGGAAGTGCTGTCTACCCCCACTAAAACGGCCATTGCGGTTCGAATGAGACCATTTGCGAGGTTCTAGGACCTCGGGAAAGTGTTTTTCTTGCCAATATTCTAATTTTGGAAATTTTGCTTCCTCCACTAAAGTGGCCATTTCGGTTCGAATGAGACCATTTGCGAGGTTCTAGGACCTCGGGAAAGTGTTTTTCTTGCCAATGTTCTAATTTTGGAAATTTTGATTTCCTCCACTAAAGTGGCCATTGAGGTTCGAATGAGACCATTTGCGAGGTTCTAGGACCCTGGGAAAAGCTCAAAAAGTACCAACTTTTTCTGTGAAGGTCCTGGAGCCTTAGAAGTGCTGTCTACCCCCACTAAAACGGCCATTGCGGTTCGAATGAGACCATTTGCGAGGTTCTAGGACCTCGGGAAAGTGTTTTTCTTGCCAATGTTCTAATTTTGGAAATTTTGATTTCCTCCACTAAAGTGGCCATTGCGGTTCGAATGAGACCATTTGCGAGGTTCTCGGACCTCGGGAAAGTGTTTTTCTTGCCAATGTTCTAATTTTGGAAATTTTGATTTCCTCCACTAAAGTGGCCATTGCGGTTCGAATGAGACCATTTGCGAGGTTCTAGGACCTCGGGAAAGTGTTTTTCTTGACAATATTCTAATTTTGGAAATTTTGATTTCCTCCACTAAAGTGGCCATTGCGGTTCGAATGAGACCATTTGCGAGGTTCTAGGACCCTGGGAAAAGCTCAAAAATTTACCAACTTTTTCTGTGAAGGTCCTGGAGCCTTGGAAGTGCTGTCTACCCCCACTAAAACGGCCATTGCGGTTCGAATGAGACCATTTGCGAGGTTCTAGGACCTCGGGAAAGTGTTTTTCTTGTCAATGTTCTAATTTTGGAAATTTTGATTTCCTCCACTAAAGTGGCCATTGCGGTTCGAATGAGACCATTTGCGAGGTTCTAGGACCTCGGGAAAGTGTTTTTCTTGCCAATATTCTAATTTTGGAAATTTTGATTTCCTCCACTAAAGTGGCCATTGCGGTTCGAATGAGACCATTTGCGAGGTTCTAGGACCTCGGGAAAGTGTTTTTCTTGCCAATGTTCTAATTTTGGAAATTTTGATTTCCTCCACTAAAGTGGCCATTGAGGTTCGAATGAGACCATTTGCGAGGTTCTAGGACCCTGGGAAAAGCTCAAAAAGTACCAACTTTTTCTGTGAAGGTCCTGGAGCCTTGGAAGTGCTGTCTACCCCCACTAAAACGGCCATTGCGGTTCGAATGAGACCATTTGCGAGGTTCTAGGACCTCGGGAAAGTGTTTTTCTTGTCAATGTTCTAATTTTGGAAATTTTGATTTCCTCCACTAAAGTGGCCATTGCGGTTCGAATGAGACCATTTGCGAGGTTCTAGGACCTCGGGAAAAGCTCAAAAATTTACCAACTTTTTCTGTGAAGGTCCTGGAGCCTTGGAAGTGCTGTCTACCCCCACTAAAACGGCCATTGCGGTTCGAATGAGACCATTTGCGAGGTTCTAGGACCTCGGGAAAGTGTTTTTCTTGTCAATGTTCTAATTTTGGAAATTTTGATTTCCTCCACTAAAGTGGCCATTGCGGTTCGAATGAGACCATTTGCGAGGTTCTAGGACCTCGGGAAAGTGTTTTTCTTGCCAATATTCTAATTTTGGAAATTTTGATTTCCTCCACTAAAGTGGCCATTGCGGTTCGAATGAGACCATTTGCGAGGTTCTAGGACCTCGGGAAAGTGTTTTTCTTGCCAATGTTCTAATTTTGGAAATTTTGATTTCCTCCACTAAAGTGGCCATTGAGGTTCGAATGAGACCATTTGCGAGGTTCTAGGACCCTGGGAAAAGCTCAAAAAGTACCAACTTTTTCTGTGAAGGTCCTGGAGCCTTGGAAGTGCTGTCTACCCCCACTAAAACGGCCATTGCAGTTCGAATGAGACCATTTGCGAGGTTCTAGGACCTCGGGAAAGTGTTTTTCTTGCCAATATTCTAATTTTGGAAATTTTGATTTCCTCCACTAAAGTGGCCATTGCGGTTCGAATGAGACCATTTGCGAGGTTCTAGGACCTCGGGAAAGTGTTTTTCTTGCCAATGTTCTAATTTTGGAAATTTTGATTTCCTCCACTAAAGTGGCCATTGAGGTTCGAATGAGACCATTTGCGAGGTTCTAGGACCCTGGGAAAAGCTCAAAAAGTACCAACTTTTTCTGTGAAGGTCCTGGAGCCTTGGAAGTGCTGTCTACCCCCACTAAAACGACCATTGCAGTTCGAATGAGACCATTTGCGAGGTTCTAGGACCTCGGGAAAGTGTTTTTCTTGCCAATATTCTAATTTTGGAAATTTTGATTTCCTCCACTAAAGTGGCCATTGCGGTTCGAATGAGACCATTTGCGAGGTTCTAGGACCTCGGGAAAGTGTTTTTCTTGCCAATGTTCTAATTTTGGAAATTTTGATTTCCTCCACTAAAGTGGCCATTGAGGTTCGAATGAGACCATTTGCGAGGTTCTAGGACCCTGGGAAAAGCTCAAAAAGTACCAACTTTTTCTGTGAAGGTCCTGGAGCCTTGGAAGTGCTGTCTACCCCCACTAAAACGGCCATTGCGGTTCGAATGAGACCATTTGCGAGGTTCTAGGACCTCGGGAAAGTGTTTTTCTTGTCAATGTTCTAATTTTGGAAATTTTGATTTCCTCCACTAAAGTGGCCATTGCGGTTCGAATGAGACCATTTGCGAGGTTCTAGGACCTCGGGAAAGTGTTTTTCTTGCCAATGTTCTAATTTTGGAAATTTTGATTTCCTCCACTAAAGTGGCCATTGAGGTTCGAATGAGACCATTTGCGAGGTTCTAGGACCCTGGGAAAAGCTCAAAAAGTACCAACTTTTTCTGTGAAGGTCCTGGAGCCTTGGAAGTGCTGTCTACCCCCACTAAAACGGCCATTGCGGTTCGAATGAGACCATTTGCGAGGTTCTAGGAACTCGGGAAAGTGTTTTTCTTGTCAATGTTCTAATTTTGGAAATTTTGATTTCCTCCACTAAAGTGGCCATTGCGGTTCGAATGAGACCATTTGCGAGGTTCTAGGACCTCGGGAAAGTGTTTTTCTTGCCAATATTCTAATTTTGGAAATTTTGATTTCCTCCACTAAAGTGGCCATTGCGGTTCGAATGAGACCATTTGCGAGGTTCTAGGACCTCGGGAAAGTGTTTTTCTTGCCAATGTTCTAATTTTGGAAATTTTGATTTCCTCCACTAAAGTGGCCATTGAGGTTCGAATGAGACCATTTGCGAGGTTCTAGGACCCTGGGAAAAGCTCAAAAAGTACCAACTTTTTCTGTGAAGGTCCTGGAGCCTTGGAAGTGCTGTCTACCCCCACTAAAACGGCCATTGCGGTTCGAATGAGACCATTTGCGAGGTTCTAGGACCTCGGGAAAGTGTTTTTCTTGCCAATGTTCTAATTTTGGAAATTTTGATTTCCTCCACTAAAGCGGCCATTGCGGTTCGAATGAGACCATTTGCGAGGTTCTAGGACCTCGGGAAAGTGTTTTTCTTGCCAATGTTCTAATTTTGGAAATTTTGATTTCCTCCACTAAAGTGGCCATTGCGGTTCGAATGAGACCATTTGCGAGGTTCTAGGACCTCGGGAAAGTGTTTTTCTTGCCAATGTTCTAATTTTGGAAATTTTGATTTCCTCCACTAAAGTGGCCATTGAGGTTCGAATGAGACCATTTGCGAGGTTCTAGGACCCTGGGAAAAGCTCAAAAAGTACCAACTTTTTCTGTGAAGGTCCTGGAGCCTTGGAAGTGCTGTCTACCCCCACTAAAACGGCCATTGCAGTTCGAATGAGACCATTTGCGAGGTTCTAGGACCTCGGGAAAGTGTTTTTCTTGCCAATGTTCTAATTTTGGAAATTTTGATTTCCTCCACTAAAGTGGCCATTGCGGTTCGAATGAGACCATTTGCGAGGTTCTAGGACCTCGGGAAAGTGTTTTTCTTGCCAATATTCTAATTTTGGAAATTTTGATTTCCTCCACTAAAGTGGCCATTGCGGTTCGAATGAGACCATTTGCGAGGTTCTAGGACCTCGGGAAAGTGTTTTTCTTGCCAATGTTCTAATTTTGGAAATTTTGATTTCCTCCACTAAAGTGGCCATTGAGGTTCGAATGAGACCATTTGCGAGGTTCTAGGACCCTGGGAAAAGCTCAAAAAGTACCAACTTTTTCTGTGAAGGTCCTGGAGCCTTGGAAGTGCTGTCTACCCCCACTAAAACGGCCATTGCGGTTCGAATGAGACCATTTGCGAGGTTCTAGGAACTCGGGAAAGTGTTTTTCTTGTCAATGTTCTAATTTTGGAAATTTTGATTTCCTCCACTAAAGTGGCCATTGCGGTTCGAATGAGACCATTTGCGAGGTTCTAGGACCCTGGGAAAAGCTCAAAAAGTACCAACTTTTTCTGTGAAGGTCCTGGAGCCTTGGAAGTGCTGTCTACCCCCACTAAAACGGCCATTGCGGTTCGAATGAGACCATTTGCGAGGTTCTAGGAACTCGGGAAAGTGTTTTTCTTGTCAATGTTCTAATTTTGGAAATTTTGATTTCCTCCACTAAAGTGGCCATTGCGGTTCGAATGAGACCATTTGCGAGGTTCTAGGACCTCGGGAAAGTGTTTTTCTTGCCAATATTCTAATTTTGGAAATTTTGATTTCCTCCACTAAAGTGGCCATTGCGGTTCGAATGAGACCATTTGCGAGGTTCTAGGACCTCGGGAAAGTGTTTTTCTTGCCAATGTTCTAATTTTGGAAATTTTGATTTCCTCCACTAAAGTGGCCATTGAGGTTCGAATGAGACCATTTGCGAGGTTCTAGGACCCTGGGAAAAGCTCAAAAAGTACCAACTTTTTCTGTGAAGGTCCTGGAGCCTTGGAAGTGCTGTCTACCCCCACTAAAACGGCCATTGCGGTTCGAATGAGACCATTTGCGAGGTTCTAGGACCTCGGGAAAGTGTTTTTCTTGTCAATATTCTAATTTTGGAAATTTTGCTTCCTCCACTAAAGTGGCCATTTCGGTTCGAATGAGACCATTTGCGAGGTTCTAGGACCTCGGGAAAGTGTTTTTCTTGTCAATGTTCTAATTTTGGAAATTTTGATTTCCTCCACTAAAGTGGCCATTGCGGTTCGAATGAGACCATTTGCGAGGTTCTAGGACCTCGGGAAAGTGTTTTTCTTGTCAATGTTCTAATTTTGGAAATTTTGATTTCCTCCACTAAAGTGGCCATTGCGGTTCGAATGAGACCATTTGCGAGGTTCTAGGACCTCGGGAAAGTGTTTTTCTTGCCAATGTTCTAATTTTGGAAATTTTGATTTCCTCCACTAAAGTGGCCATTGAGGTTCGAATGAGACCATTTGCGAGGTTCTAGGACCTCGGGAAAGTGTTTTTCTTGCCAATGTTCTAATTTTGGAAATTTTGATTTCCTCCACTAAAGTGGCCATTGAGGTTCGAATGAGACCATTTGCGAGGTTCTAGGACCCTGGGAAAAGCTCAAAAAGTACCAACTTTTTCTGTGAAGGTCCTGGAGCCTTAGAAGTGCTGTCTACCCCCACTAAAACGGCCATTGCGGTTCGAATGAGACCATTTGCGAGGTTCTAGGACCTCGGGAAAGTGTTTTTCTTGCCAATGTTCTAATTTTGGAAATTTTGATTTCCTCCACTAAAGTGGCCATTGCGGTTCGAATGAGACCATTTGCGAGATTCTAGGACCTCGGGAAAGTGTTTTTCTTGCCAATATTCTAATTTTGGAAATTTTGATTTCCTCCACTAAAGTGGCCATTGCGGTTCGAATGAGACCATTTGCGAGGTTCTAGGACCTCGGGAAAGTGTTTTTCTTGCCAATGTTCTAATTTTGGAAATTTTGATTTCCTCCACTAAAGTGGCCATTGAGGTTCGAATGAGACCATTTGCGAGGTTCTAGGACCTCGGGAAAGTGTTTTTCTTGCCAATATTCTAATTTTGGAAATTTTGATTTCCTCCACTAAAGTGGCCATTGAGGTTCGAATGAGACCATTTGCGAGGTTCTAGGACCCTGGGAAAAGCTCAAAAAGTACCAACTTTTTCTGTGAAGGTCCTGGAGCCTTGGAAGTGCTGTCTACCCCCACTAAAACGGCCATTGCGGTTCGAATGAGACCATTTGCGAGGTTCTAGGAACTCGGGAAAGTGTTTTTCTTGTCAATGTTCTAATTTTGGAAATTTTGATTTCCTCCACTAAAGTGGCCATTGCGGTTCGAATGAGACCATTTGCGAGGTTCTAGGACCTCGGGAAAGTGTTTTTCTTGCCAATATTCTAATTTTGGAAATTTTGATTTCCTCCACTAAAGTGGCCATTGCGGTTCGAATGAGACCATTTGCGAGGTTCTAGGACCTCGGGAAAGTGTTTTTCTTGCCAATGTTCTAATTTTGGAAATTTTGATTTCCTCCACTAAAGTGGCCATTGAGGTTCGAATGAGACCATTTGCGAGGTTCTAGGACCCTGGGAAAAGCTCAAAAAGTACCAACTTTTTCTGTGAAGGTCCTGGAGCCTTGGAAGTGCTGTCTACCCCCACTAAAACGGCCATTGCGGTTCGAATGAGACCATTTGCGAGGTTCTAGGACCTCGGGAAAGTGTTTTTCTTGTCAATGTTCTAATTTTGGAAATTTTGATTTCCTCCACTAAAGTGGCCATTGCGGTTCGAATGAGACCATTTGCGAGGTTCTAGGACCCTGGGAAAAGCTCAAAAATTTACCAACTTTTTCTGTGAAGGTCCTGGAGCCTTGGAAGTGCTGTCTACCCCCACTAAAACGGCCATTGCGGTTCGAATGAGACCATTTGCGAGGTTCTAGGACCTCGGGAAAGTGTTTTTCTTGTCAATGTTCTAATTTTGGAAATTTTGATTTCCTCCACTAAAGTGGCCATTGCGGTTCGAATGAGACCATTTGCGAGGTTCTAGGACCTCGGGAAAGTGTTTTTCTTGCCAATATTCTAATTTTGGAAATTTTGATTTCCTCCACTAAAGTGGCCATTGCGGTTCGAATGAGACCATTTGCGAGGTTCTAGGACCTCGGGAAAGTGTTTTTCTTGCCAATGTTCTAATTTTGGAAATTTTGATTTCCTCCACTAAAGTGGCCATTGAGGTTCGAATGAGACCATTTGCGAGGTTCTAGGACCCTGGGAAAAGCTCAAAAAGTACCAACTTTTTCTGTGAAGGTCCTGGAGCCTTGGAAGTGCTGTCTACCCCCACTAAAACGGCCATTGCAGTTCGAATGAGACCATTTGCGAGGTTCTAGGACCTCGGGAAAGTGTTTTTCTTGCCAATATTCTAATTTTGGAAATTTTGATTTCCTCCACTAAAGTGGCCATTGCGGTTCGAATGAGACCATTTGCGAGGTTCTAGGACCTCGGGAAAGTGTTTTTCTTGCCAATGTTCTAATTTTGGAAATTTTGATTTCCTCCACTAAAGTGGCCATTGAGGTTCGAATGAGACCATTTGCGAGGTTCTAGGATCCTGGGAAAAGCTCAAAAAGTACCAACTTTTTCTGTGAAGGTCCTGGAGCCTTGGAAGTGCTGTCTACCCCCACTAAAACGGCCATTGCGGTTCGAATGAGACCATTTGCGAGGTTCTAGGACCTCGGGAAAGTGTTTTTCTTGCCAATATTCTAATTTTGGAAATTTTGATTTCCTCCACTAAAGTGGCCATTGCGGTTCGAATGAGACCATTTGCGAGGTTCTAGGACCTCGGGAAAGTGTTTTTCTTGCCAATGTTCTAATTTTGGAAATTTTGATTTCCTCCACTAAAGTGGCCATTGAGGTTCGAATGAGACCATTTGCGAGGTTCTAGGACCCTGGGAAAAGCTCAAAAAGTACCAACTTTTTCTGTGAAGGTCCTGGAGCCTTGGAAGTGCTGTCTACCCCCACTAAAACGGCCATTGCGGTTCGAATGAGACCATTTGCGAGGTTCTAGGACCTCGGGAAAGTGTTTTTCTTGCCAATATTCTAATTTTGGAAATTTTGCTTCCTCCACTAAAGTGGCCATTTCGGTTCGAATGAGACCATTTGCGAGGTTCTAGGACCTCGGGAAAGTGTTTTTCTTGCCAATGTTCTAATTTTGGAAATTTTGATTTCCTCCACTAAAGTGGCCATTGAGGTTCGAATGAGACCATTTGCGAGGTTCTAGGACCCTGGGAAAAGCTCAAAAAGTACCAACTTTTTCTGTGAAGGTCCTGGAGCCTTAGAAGTGCTGTCTACCCCCACTAAAACGGCCATTGCGGTTCGAATGAGACCATTTGCGAGGTTCTAGGACCTCGGGAAAGTGTTTTTCTTGCCAATGTTCTAATTTTGGAAATTTTGATTTCCTCCACTAAAGTGGCCATTGCGGTTCGAATGAGACCATTTGCGAGGTTCTAGGACCTCGGGAAAGTGTTTTTCTTGCCAATGTTCTAATTTTGGAAATTTTGATTTCCTCCACTAAAGTGGCCATTGCGGTTCGAATGAGACCATTTGCGAGGTTCTAGGACCTCGGGAAAGTGTTTTTCTTGACAATATTCTAATTTTGGAAATTTTGATTTCCTCAACTAAAGTGGCCATTGCGGTTCGAATGAGACCATTTGCGAGGTTCTAGGACCCTGGGAAAAGCTCAAAAAGTACCAACTTTTTCTGTGAAGGTCCTGGAGCCTTGGAAGTGCTGTCTACCCCCACTAAAACGGCCATTGCGGTTCGAATGAGACCATTTGCGAGGTTCTAGGACCTCGGGAAAGTGTTTTTCTTGTCAATGTTCTAATTTTGGAAATTTTGATTTCCTCCACTAAAGTGGCCATTGCGGTTCGAATGAGACCATTTGCGAGGTTCTAGGACCCTGGGAAAAGCTCAAAAATTTACCAACTTTTTCTGTGAAGGTCCTGGAGCCTTGGAAGTGCTGTCTACCCCCACTAAAACGGCCATTGCGGTTCGAATGAGACCATTTGCGAGGTTCTAGGACCTCGGGAAAGTGTTTTTCTTGTCAATGTTCTAATTTTGGAAATTTTGATTTCCTCCACTAAAGTGGCCATTGCGGTTCGAATGAGACCATTTGCGAGGTTCTAGGACCTCGGGAAAGTGTTTTTCTTGCCAATATTCTAATTTTGGAAATTTTGATTTCCTCCACTAAAGTGGCCATTGCGGTTCGAATGAGACCATTTGCGAGGTTCTAGGACCTCGGGAAAGTGTTTTTCTTGCCAATGTTCTAATTTTGGAAATTTTGATTTCCTCCACTAAAGTGGCCATTGAGGTTCGAATGAGACCATTTGCGAGGTTCTAGGACCCTGGGAAAAGCTCAAAAAGTACCAACTTTTTCTGTGAAGGTCCTGGAGCCTTGGAAGTGCTGTCTACCCCCACTAAAACGGCCATTGCAGTTCGAATGAGACCATTTGCGAGGTTCTAGGACCTCGGGAAAGTGTTTTTCTTGCCAATATTCTAATTTTGGAAATTTTGATTTCCTCCACTAAAGTGGCCATTGCGGTTCGAATGAGACCATTTGCGAGGTTCTAGGACCTCGGGAAAGTGTTTTTCTTGCCAATGTTCTAATTTTGGAAATTTTGATTTCCTCCACTAAAGTGGCCATTGAGGTTCGAATGAGACCATTTGCGAGGTTCTAGGACCCTGGGAAAAGCTCAAAAAGTACCAACTTTTTCTGTGAAGGTCCTGGAGCCTTGGAAGTGCTGTCTACCCCCACTAAAACGGCCATTGCGGTTCGAATGAGACCATTTGCGAGGTTCTAGGAACTCGGGAAAGTGTTTTTCTTGTCAATGTTCTAATTTTGGAAATTTTGATTTCCTCCACTAAAGTGGCCATTGCGGTTCGAATGAGACCATTTGCGAGGTTCTAGGACCTCGGGAAAGTGTTTTTCTTGCCAATATTCTAATTTTGGAAATTTTGATTTCCTCCACTAAAGTGGCCATTGCGGTTCGAATGAGACCATTTGCGAGGTTCTAGGACCTCGGGAAAGTGTTTTTCTTGCCAATGTTCTAATTTTGGAAATTTTGATTTCCTCCACTAAAGTGGCCATTGAGGTTCGAATGAGACCATTTGCGAGGTTCTAGGACCCTGGGAAAAGCTCAAAAAGTACCAACTTTTTCTGTGAAGGTCCTGGAGCCTTGGAAGTGCTGTCTACCCCCACTAAAACGGCCATTGCGGTTCGAATGAGACCATTTGCGAGGTTCTAGGACCTCGGGAAAGTGTTTTTCTTGTCAATGTTCTAATTTTGGAAATTTTGATTTCCTCCACTAAAGTGGCCATTGCGGTTCGAATGAGACCATTTGCGAGGTTCTAGGACCTCGGGAAAGTGTTTTTCTTGCCAATATTCTAATTTTGGAAATTTTGATTTCCTCCACTAAAGTGGCCATTGCGGTTCGAATGAGACCATTTGCGAGGTTCTAGGACCTCGGGAAAGTGTTTTTCTTGCCAATGTTCTAATTTTGGAAATTTTGATTTCCTCCACTAAAGTGGCCATTGAGGTTCGAATGAGACCATTTGCGAGGTTCTAGGACCCTGGGAAAAGCTCAAAAAGTACCAACTTTTTCTGTGAAGGTCCTGGAGCCTTGGAAGTGCTGTCTACCCCCACTAAAACGGCCATTGCAGTTCGAATGAGACCATTTGCGAGGTTCTAGGACCTCGGGAAAGTGTTTTTCTTGCCAATATTCTAATTTTGGAAATTTTGATTTCCTCCACTAAAGTGGCCATTGCGGTTCGAATGAGACCATTTGCGAGGTTCTAGGACCTCGGGAAAGTGTTTTTCTTGCCAATGTTCTAATTTTGGAAATTTTGATTTCCTCCACTAAAGTGGCCATTGAGGTTCGAATGAGACCATTTGCGAGGTTCTAGGACCCTGGGAAAAGCTCAAAAAGTACCAACTTTTTCTGTGAAGGTCCTGGAGCCTTGAAAGTGCTGTCTACCCCCACTAAAACGGCCATTGCGGTTCGAATGAGACCATTTGCGAGGTTCTAGGACCTCGGGAAAGTGTTTTTCTTGCCAATATTCTAATTTTGGAAATTTTGCTTCCTCCACTAAAGTGGCCATTTCGATTCGAATGAGACCATTTGCGAGGTTCTAGGACCCTGGGAAAAGCTCAAAAATGTACCAACTTTTTCTGTGAAGGTCCTGGAGCCTTGGAAGTGCTGTCTACCCCCACTAAAACGGCCATTGCGGTTCGAATGAGACCATTTGCGAGGTTCTAGGACCTCGGGAAAGTGTTTTTCTTGACAATATTCTAATTTTGGAAATTTTGATTTCCTCAACTAAAGTGGCCATTGCGTTTCGAATGAGACCGTTTGCGAGGTTCTAGGACCCTGGGAAAAGCTCAAAAAGTACCAACTTTTTCTGTGAAGGTCCTGGAGCCTTGGAAGTGCTGTCTACCCCCACTAAAACGGCCATTGCGGTTCGAATGAGACCATTTGCGAGGTTCTAGGACCTCGGGAAAGTGTTTTTCTTGCCAATGTTCTAATTTTGGAAATTTTGATTTCATCCACTAAAGTGGCCATTGAGGTTCGAATGAGACCATTTGTGAGGTTCTAGGACCTCGGGAAAGTGTTTTTCTTGTCAATGTTCTAATTTTGGAAATTTTGATTTCCTCCACTAAAGTGGCCATTGCGGTTCGAATGAGACCATTTGCGAGGTTCTAGGACATCGGGAAAGTGTTTTTCTTGCCAATGTTCTAATTTTGGAAATTTTGATTTCCTCCACTAAAGTGGCCATTGAGGTTCGAATGAGACCATTTGCGAGGTTCTAGGACCCTGGGAAAAGCTCAAAAAGTACCAACTTTTTCTGTGAAGGTCCTGGAGCCTTGGAAGTGCTGTCTACCCCCACTAAAACGGCCATTGTGGTTCGAATGAGACCATTTGCGAGGTTCTAGGACCTCGGGAAAGTGTTTTTCTTGCCAATGTTCTAATTTTGGAAATTTTGCTTCCTCCACTAAAGTGGCCATTTCGGTTCGAATGAGACCATTTGCGAGGTTCTAGGACCTCGGGAAAGTGTTTTTCTTGCCAATGTTCTAATTTTGGAAATTTTGATTTCCTCCACTAAAGTGGCCATTGAGGTTCGAATGAGACCATTTGCGAGGTTCTAGGACCCTGGGAAAAGCTCAAAAAGTACCAACTTTTTCTGTGAAGGTCCTGGAGCCTTAGAAGTGCTGTCTACCCCCACTAAAACGGCCATTGCGGTTCGAATGAGACCATTTGCGAGGTTCTAGGACCTCGGGAAAGTGTTTTTCTTGTCAATGTTCTAATTTTGGAAATTTTGATTTCCTCCACTAAAGTGGCCATTGCGGTTCGAATGAGACCATTTGCGAGGTTCTAGGACCTCGGGAAAGTGTTTTTCTTGCCAATATTCTAATTTTGGAAATTTTGATTTCCTCCACTAAAGTGGCCATTGCGGTTCGAATGAGACCATTTGCGAGGTTCTAGGACCTCGGGAAAGTGTTTTTCTTGCCAATGTTCTAATTTTGGAAATTTTGATTTCCTCCACTAAAGTGGCCATTGAGGTTCGAATGAGACCATTTGCGAGGTTCTAGGACCCTGGGAAAAGCTCAAAAAGTACCAACTTTTTCTGTGAAGGTCCTGGAGCCTTGGAAGTGCTGTCTACCCCCACTAAAACGGCCATTGCGGTTCGAATGAGACCATTTGCGAGGTTCTAGGACCTCGGGAAAGTGTTTTTCTTGCCAATGTTCTAATTTTGGAAATTTTGATTTCCTCCACTAAAGTGGCCATTGCGGTTCGAATGAGACCATTTGCGAGATTCTAGGACCTCGGGAAAGTGTTTTTCTTGCCAATGTTCTATTTTTGGAAATTTTGATTTCATCCACTAAAGTGGCCATTGCGGTTCGAATGAGACCATTTGCGAGGTTCTAGGACCTCGGGAAAGTGTTTTTCTTGCCAATGTTCTAATTTTGGAAATTTTGATTTCCTCCACTAAAGTGGCCATTGAGGTTCGAATGAGACCATTTGCGAGGTTCTAGGACCCTGGGAAAAGCTCAAAAAGTACCAACTTTTTCTGTGAAGGTCCTGGAGCCTTGGAAGTGCTGTCTACCCCCACTAAAACGGCCATTGCGGTTCGAATGAGACCATTTGCGAGGTTCTAGGACCTCGGGAAAGTGTTTTTCTTGCCAATGTTCTAATTTTGGAAATTTTGATTTCCTCCACTAAAGTGGCCATTGCGGTTCGAATGAGACCATTTGCGAGGTTCTAGGACCTCGGGAAAGTGTTTTTCTTGCCAATGTTCTAATTTTGGAAATTTTGATTTCCTCCACTAAAGTGGCCATTGCGGTTCGAATGAGACCATTTGCGAGGTTCTAGGACCTCGGGAAAGTGTTTTTCTTGACAATATTCTAATTTTGGAAATTTTGATTTCCTCAACTAAAGTGGCCATTGCGGTTCGAATGAGACCATTTGCGAGGTTCTAGGACCCTGGGAAAAGCTCAAAAAGTACCAACTTTTTCTGTGAAGGTCCTGGAGCCTTGGAAGTGCTGTCTACCCCCACTAAAACGGCCATTGCGGTTCAAATGAGACCATTTGCGAGGTTCTAGGACCTCGGGAAAGTGTTTTTCTTGTCAATGTTCTAATTTTGGAAATTTTGATTTCCTCCACTAAAGTGGCCATTGCGGTTCGAATGAGACCATTTGCGAGGTTCTAGGACCCTGGGAAAAGCTCAAAAATTTACCAACTTTTTCTGTGAAGGTCCTGGAGCCTTGGAAGTGCTGTCTACCCCCACTAAAACGGCCATTGCGGTTCGAATGAGACCATTTGCGAGGTTCTAGGACCTCGGGAAAGTGTTTTTCTTGTCAATGTTCTAATTTTGGAAATTTTGATTTCCTCCACTAAAGTGGCCATTGCGGTTCGAATGAGACCATTTGCGAGGTTCTAGGACCTCGGGAAAGTGTTTTTCTTGCCAATATTCTAATTTTGGAAATTTTGATTTCCTCCACTAAAGTGGCCATTGCGGTTCGAATGAGACCATTTGCGAGGTTCTAGGACCTCGGGAAAGTGTTTTTCTTGCCAATGTTCTAATTTTGGAAATTTTGATTTCCTCCACTAAAGTGGCCATTGAGGTTCGAATGAGACCATTTGCGAGGTTCTAGGACCCTGGGAAAAGCTCAAAAAGTACCAACTTTTTCTGTGAAGGTCCTGGAGCCTTGGAAGTGCTGTCTACCCCCACTAAAACGGCCATTGCAGTTCGAATGAGACCATTTGCGAGGTTCTAGGACCTCGGGAAAGTGTTTTTCTTGCCAATGTTCTAATTTTGGAAATTTTGATTTCCTCCACTAAAGTGGCCATTGCGGTTCGAATGAGACCATTTGCGAGGTTCTAGGACCTCGGGAAAGTGTTTTTCTTGCCAATATTCTAATTTTGGAAATTTTGATTTCCTCCACTAAAGTGGCCATTGCGGTTCGAATGAGACCATTTGCGAGGTTCTAGGACCTCGGGAAAGTGTTTTTCTTGCCAATGTTCTAATTTTGGAAATTTTGATTTCCTCCACTAAAGTGGCCATTGAGGTTCGAATGAGACCATTTGCGAGGTTCTAGGACCCTGGGAAAAGCTCAAAAAGTACCAACTTTTTCTGTGAAGGTCCTGGTGCCTTGGAAGTGCTGTCTACCCCCACTAAAACGGCCATTGCGGTTCGAATGAGACCATTTGCGAGGTTCTAGGAACTCGGGAAAGTGTTTTTCTTGTCAATGTTCTAATTTTGGAAATTTTGATTTCCTCCACTAAAGTGGCCATTGCGGTTCGAATGAGACCATTTGCGAGGTTCTAGGACCCTGGGAAAAGCTCAAAAAGTACCAACTTTTTCTGTGAAGGTCCTGGAGCCTTGGAAGTGCTGTCTACCCCCACTAAAACGGCCATTGCGGTTCGAATGAGACCATTTGCGAGGTTCTAGGAACTCGGGAAAGTGTTTTTCTTGTCAATGTTCTAATTTTGGAAATTTTGATTTCCTCCACTAAAGTGGCCATTGCGGTTCGAATGAGACCATTTGCGAGGTTCTAGGACCTCGGGAAAGTGTTTTTCTTGTCAATGTTCTAATTTTGGAAATTTTGATTTCCTCCACTAAAGTGGCCATTGCGGTTCGAATGAGACCATTTGCGAGGTTCTAGGACCTCGGGAAAGTGTTTTTCTTGCCAATATTCTAATTTTGGAAATTTTGATTTCCTCCACTAAAGTGGCCATTGCGGTTCGAATGAGACCATTTGCGAGGTTCTAGGACCTCGGGAAAGTGTTTTTCTTGCCAATGTTCTAATTTTGGAAATTTTGATTTCCTCCACTAAAGTGGCCATTGAGGTTCGAATGAGACCATTTGCGAGGTTCTAGGACCCTGGGAAAAGCTCAAAAAGTACCAACTTTTTCTGTGAAGGTCCTGGAGCCTTGGAAGTGCTGTCTACCCCCACTAAAACGGCCATTGCGGTTCGAATGAGACCATTTGCGAGGTTCTAGGACCTCGGGAAAGTGTTTTTCTTGCCAATGTTCTAATTTTGGAAATTTTGATTTCCTCCACTAAAGCGGCCATTGCGGTTCGAATGAGACCATTTGCGAGGTTCTAGGACCTCGGGAAAGTGTTTTTCTTGCCAATATTCTAATTTTGGAAATTTTGATTTCCTCCACTAAAGTGGCCATTGCGGTTCGAATGAGACCATTTGCGAGGTTCTAGGACCTCGGGAAAGTGTTTTTCTTGCCAATGTTCTAATTTTGGAAATTTTGATTTCCTCCACTAAAGTGGCCATTGAGGTTCGAATGAGACCATTTGCGAGGTTCTAGGACCCTGGGAAAAGCTCAAAAAGTACCAACTTTTTCTGTGAAGGTCCTGGAGCCTTGGAAGTGCTGTCTACCCCCACTAAAACGGCCATTGCGGTTCGAATGAGACCATTTGCGAGGTTCTAGGACCTCGGGAAAGTGTTTTTCTTGCCAATATTCTAATTTTGGAAATTTTGCTTCCTCCACTAAAGTGGCCATTTCGGTTCGAATGAGACCATTTGCGAGGTTCTAGGACCTCGGGAAAGTGTTTTTCTTGCCAATGTTCTAATTTTGGAAATTTTGATTTCCTCCACTAAAGTGGCCATTGAGGTTCGAATGAGACCATTTGCGAGGTTCTAGGACCCTGGGAAAAGCTCAAAAAGTACCAACTTTTTCTGTGAAGGTCCTGGAGCCTTAGAAGTGCTGTCTACCCCCACTAAAACGGCCATTGCGGTTCGAATGAGACCATTTGCGAGGTTCTAGGACCTCGGGAAAGTGTTTTTCTTGCCAATGTTCTAATTTTGGAAATTTTGATTTCCTCCACTAAAGTGGCCATTGCGGTTCGAATGAGACCATTTGCGAGGTTCTAGGACCTCGGGAAAGTGTTTTTCTTGCCAATGTTCTAATTTTGGAAATTTTGATTTCCTCCACTAAAGTGGCCATTGCGGTTCGAATGAGACCATTTGCGAGGTTCTAGGACCTCGGGAAAGTGTTTTTCTTGACAATATTCTAATTTTGGAAATTTTGATTTCCTCCACTAAAGTGGCCATTGCGGTTCGAATGAGACCATTTGCGAGGTTCTAGGACCCTGGGAAAAGCTCAAAAATTTACCAACTTTTTCTGTGAAGGTCCTGGAGCCTTGGAAGTGCTGTCTACCCCCACTAAAACGGCCATTGCGGTTCGAATGAGACCATTTGCGAGGTTCTAGGACCTCGGGAAAGTGTTTTTCTTGTCAATGTTCTAATTTTGGAAATTTTGATTTCCTCCACTAAAGTGGCCATTGCGGTTCGAATGAGACCATTTGCGAGGTTCTAGGACCTCGGGAAAGTGTTTTTCTTGCCAATATTCTAATTTTGGAAATTTTGATTTCCTCCACTAAAGTGGCCATTGCGGTTCGAATGAGACCATTTGCGAGGTTCTAGGACCTCGGGAAAGTGTTTTTCTTGCCAATGTTCTAATTTTGGAAATTTTGATTTCCTCCACTAAAGTGGCCATTGAGGTTCGAATGAGACCATTTGCGAGGTTCTAGGACCCTGGGAAAAGCTCAAAAAGTACCAACTTTTTCTGTGAAGGTCCTGGAGCCTTGGAAGTGCTGTCTACCCCCACTAAAACGGCCATTGCGGTTCGAATGAGACCATTTGCGAGGTTCTAGGACCTCGGGAAAGTGTTTTTCTTGTCAATGTTCTAATTTTGGAAATTTTGATTTCCTCCACTAAAGTGGCCATTGCGGTTCGAATGAGACCATTTGCGAGGTTCTAGGACCTCGGGAAAAGCTCAAAAATTTACCAACTTTTTCTGTGAAGGTCCTGGAGCCTTGGAAGTGCTGTCTACCCCCACTAAAACGGCCATTGCGGTTCGAATGAGACCATTTGCGAGGTTCTAGGACCTCGGGAAAGTGTTTTTCTTGTCAATGTTCTAATTTTGGAAATTTTGATTTCCTCCACTAAAGTGGCCATTGCGGTTCGAATGAGACCATTTGCGAGGTTCTAGGACCTCGGGAAAGTGTTTTTCTTGCCAATATTCTAATTTTGGAAATTTTGATTTCCTCCACTAAAGTGGCCATTGCGGTTCGAATGAGACCATTTGCGAGGTTCTAGGACCTCGGGAAAGTGTTTTTCTTGCCAATGTTCTAATTTTGGAAATTTTGATTTCCTCCACTAAAGTGGCCATTGAGGTTCGAATGAGACCATTTGCGAGGTTCTAGGACCCTGGGAAAAGCTCAAAAAGTACCAACTTTTTCTGTGAAGGTCCTGGAGCCTTGGAAGTGCTGTCTACCCCCACTAAAACGGCCATTGCAGTTCGAATGAGACCATTTGCGAGGTTCTAGGACCTCGGGAAAGTGTTTTTCTTGCCAATATTCTAATTTTGGAAATTTTGATTTCCTCCACTAAAGTGGCCATTGCGGTTCGAATGAGACCATTTGCGAGGTTCTAGGACCTCGGGAAAGTGTTTTTCTTGCCAATGTTCTAATTTTGGAAATTTTGATTTCCTCCACTAAAGTGGCCATTGAGGTTCGAATGAGACCATTTGCGAGGTTCTAGGACCCTGGGAAAAGCTCAAAAAGTACCAACTTTTTCTGTGAAGGTCCTGGAGCCTTGGAAGTGCTGTCTACCCCCACTAAAACGGCCATTGCAGTTCGAATGAGACCATTTGCGAGGTTCTAGGACCTCGGGAAAGTGTTTTTCTTGCCAATATTCTAATTTTGGAAATTTTGATTTCCTCCACTAAAGTGGCCATTGCGGTTCGAATGAGACCATTTGCGAGGTTCTAGGACCTCGGGAAAGTGTTTTTCTTGCCAATGTTCTAATTTTGGAAATTTTGATTTCCTCCACTAAAGTGGCCATTGAGGTTCGAATGAGACCATTTGCGAGGTTCTAGGACCCTGGGAAAAGCTCAAAAAGTACCAACTTTTTCTGTGAAGGTCCTGGAGCCTTGGAAGTGCTGTCTACCCCCACTAAAACGGCCATTGCGGTTCGAATGAGACCATTTGCGAGGTTCTAGGACCTCGGGAAAGTGTTTTTCTTGTCAATGTTCTAATTTTGGAAATTTTGATTTCCTCCACTAAAGTGGCCATTGCGGTTCGAATGAGACCATTTGCGAGGTTCTAGGACCTCGGGAAAGTGTTTTTCTTGCCAATGTTCTAATTTTGGAAATTTTGATTTCCTCCACTAAAGTGGCCATTGAGGTTCGAATGAGACCATTTGCGAGGTTCTAGGACCCTGGGAAAAGCTCAAAAAGTACCAACTTTTTCTGTGAAGGTCCTGGAGCCTTGGAAGTGCTGTCTACCCCCACTAAAACGGCCATTGCGGTTCGAATGAGACCATTTGCGAGGTTCTAGGAACTCGGGAAAGTGTTTTTCTTGTCAATGTTCTAATTTTGGAAATTTTGATTTCCTCCACTAAAGTGGCCATTGCGGTTCGAATGAGACCATTTGCGAGGTTCTAGGACCTCGGGAAAGTGTTTTTCTTGCCAATATTCTAATTTTGGAAATTTTGATTTCCTCCACTAAAGTGGCCATTGCGGTTCGAATGAGACCATTTGCGAGGTTCTAGGACCTCGGGAAAGTGTTTTTCTTGCCAATGTTCTAATTTTGGAAATTTTGATTTCCTCCACTAAAGTGGCCATTGAGGTTCGAATGAGACCATTTGCGAGGTTCTAGGACCCTGGGAAAAGCTCAAAAAGTACCAACTTTTTCTGTGAAGGTCCTGGAGCCTTGGAAGTGCTGTCTACCCCCACTAAAACGGCCATTGCGGTTCGAATGAGACCATTTGCGAGGTTCTAGGACCTCGGGAAAGTGTTTTTCTTGCCAATGTTCTAATTTTGGAAATTTTGATTTCCTCCACTAAAGCGGCCATTGCGGTTCGAATGAGACCATTTGCGAGGTTCTAGGACCTCGGGAAAGTGTTTTTCTTGCCAATGTTCTAATTTTGGAAATTTTGATTTCCTCCACTAAAGTGGCCATTGCGGTTCGAATGAGACCATTTGCGAGGTTCTAGGACCTCGGGAAAGTGTTTTTCTTGCCAATGTTCTAATTTTGGAAATTTTGATTTCCTCCACTAAAGTGGCCATTGAGGTTCGAATGAGACCATTTGCGAGGTTCTAGGACCCTGGGAAAAGCTCAAAAAGTACCAACTTTTTCTGTGAAGGTCCTGGAGCCTTGGAAGTGCTGTCTACCCCCACTAAAACGGCCATTGCAGTTCGAATGAGACCATTTGCGAGGTTCTAGGACCTCGGGAAAGTGTTTTTCTTGCCAATATTCTAATTTTGGAAATTTTGATTTCCTCCACTAAAGTGGCCATTGCGGTTCGAATGAGACCATTTGCGAGGTTCTAGGACCTCGGGAAAGTGTTTTTCTTGCCAATGTTCTAATTTTGGAAATTTTGATTTCCTCCACTAAAGTGGCCATTGAGGTTCGAATGAGACCATTTGCGAGGTTCTAGGACCCTGGGAAAAGCTCAAAAAGTACCAACTTTTTCTGTGAAGGTCCTGGAGCCTTGGAAGTGCTGTCTACCCCCACTAAAACGGCCATTGCGGTTCGAATGAGACCATTTGCGAGGTTCTAGGACCTCGGGAAAGTGTTTTTCTTGTCAATGTTCTAATTTTGGAAATTTTGATTTCCTCCACTAAAGTGGCCATTGCGGTTCGAATGAGACCATTTGCGAGGTTCTAGGACCTCGGGAAAGTGTTTTTCTTGCCAATGTTCTAATTTTGGAAATTTTGATTTCCTCCACTAAAGTGGCCATTGAGGTTCGAATGAGACCATTTGCGAGGTTCTAGGACCCTGGGAAAAGCTCAAAAAGTACCAACTTTTTCTGTGAAGGTCCTGGAGCCTTGGAAGTGCTGTCTACCCCCACTAAAACGGCCATTGCGGTTCGAATGAGACCATTTGCGAGGTTCTAGGAACTCGGGAAAGTGTTTTTCTTGTCAATGTTCTAATTTTGGAAATTTTGATTTCCTCCACTAAAGTGGCCATTGCGGTTCGAATGAGACCATTTGCGAGGTTCTAGGACCTCGGGAAAGTGTTTTTCTTGCCAATATTCTAATTTTGGAAATTTTGATTTCCTCCACTAAAGTGGCCATTGCGGTTCGAATGAGACCATTTGCGAGGTTCTAGGACCTCGGGAAAGTGTTTTTCTTGCCAATGTTCTAATTTTGGAAATTTTGATTTCCTCCACTAAAGTGGCCATTGAGGTTCGAATGAGACCATTTGCGAGGTTCTAGGACCCTGGGAAAAGCTCAAAAAGTACCAACTTTTTCTGTGAAGGTCCTGGAGCCTTGGAAGTGCTGTCTACCCCCACTAAAACGGCCATTGCGGTTCGAATGAGACCATTTGCGAGGTTCTAGGACCTCGGGAAAGTGTTTTTCTTGCCAATGTTCTAATTTTGGAAATTTTGATTTCCTCCACTAAAGCGGCCATTGCGGTTCGAATGAGACCATTTGCGAGGTTCTAGGACCTCGGGAAAGTGTTTTTCTTGCCAATGTTCTAATTTTGGAAATTTTGATTTCCTCCACTAAAGTGGCCATTGCGGTTCGAATGAGACCATTTGCGAGGTTCTAGGACCTCGGGAAAGTGTTTTTCTTGCCAATGTTCTAATTTTGGAAATTTTGATTTCCTCCACTAAAGTGGCCATTGAGGTTCGAATGAGACCATTTGCGAGGTTCTAGGACCCTGGGAAAAGCTCAAAAAGTACCAACTTTTTCTGTGAAGGTCCTGGAGCCTTGGAAGTGCTGTCTACCCCCACTAAAACGGCCATTGCAGTTCGAATGAGACCATTTGCGAGGTTCTAGGACCTCGGGAAAGTGTTTTTCTTGCCAATGTTCTAATTTTGGAAATTTTGATTTCCTCCACTAAAGTGGCCATTGCGGTTCGAATGAGACCATTTGCGAGGTTCTAGGACCTCGGGAAAGTGTTTTTCTTGCCAATATTCTAATTTTGGAAATTTTGATTTCCTCCACTAAAGTGGCCATTGCGGTTCGAATGAGACCATTTGCGAGGTTCTAGGACCTCGGGAAAGTGTTTTTCTTGCCAATGTTCTAATTTTGGAAATTTTGATTTCCTCCACTAAAGTGGCCATTGAGGTTCGAATGACACCATTTGCGAGGTTCTAGGACCCTGGGAAAAGCTCAAAAAGTACCAACTTTTTCTGTGAAGGTCCTGGAGCCTTGGAAGTGCTGTCTACCCCCACTAAAACGGCCATTGCGGTTCGAATGAGACCATTTGCGAGGTTCTAGGAACTCGGGAAAGTGTTTTTCTTGTCAATGTTCTAATTTTGGAAATTTTGATTTCCTCCACTAAAGTGGCCATTGCGGTTCGAATGAGACCATTTGCGAGGTTCTAGGACCCTGGGAAAAGCTCAAAAAGTACCAACTTTTTCTGTGAAGGTCCTGGAGCCTTGGAAGTGCTGTCTACCCCCACTAAAACGGCCATTGCGGTTCGAATGAGACCATTTGCGAGGTTCTAGGAACTCGGGAAAGTGTTTTTCTTGTCAATGTTCTAATTTTGGAAATTTTGATTTCCTCCACTAAAGTGGCCATTGCGGTTCGAATGAGACCATTTGCGAGGTTCTAGGACCTCGGGAAAGTGTTTTTCTTGCCAATATTCTAATTTTGGAAATTTTGATTTCCTCCACTAAAGTGGCCATTGCGGTTCGAATGAGACCATTTGCGAGGTTCTAGGACCTCGGGAAAGTGTTTTTCTTGCCAATGTTCTAATTTTGGAAATTTTGATTTCCTCCACTAAAGTGGCCATTGAGGTTCGAATGAGACCATTTGCGAGGTTCTAGGACCCTGGGAAAAGCTCAAAAAGTACCAACTTTTTCTGTGAAGGTCCTGGAGCCTTGGAAGTGCTGTCTACCCCCACTAAAACGGCCATTGAGGTTCGAATGAGACCATTTGCGAGGTTCTAGGACCCTGGGAAAAGCTCAAAAAGTACCAACTTTTTCTGTGAAGGTCCTGGAGCCTTGGAAGTGCTGTCTACCCCCACTAAAACGGCCATTGCGGTTCGAATGAGACCATTTGCGAGGTTCTAGGACCTCGGGAAAGTGTTTTTCTTGCCAATGTTCTAATTTTGGAAATTTTGATTTCCTCCACTAAAGCGGCCATTGCGGTTCGAATGAGACCATTTGCGAGGTTCTAGGACCTCGGGAAAGTGTTTTTCTTGCCAATGTTCTAATTTTGGAAATTTTGATTTCCTCCACTAAAGTGGCCATTGCGGTTCGAATGAGACCATTTGCGAGGTTCTAGGACCTCGGGAAAGTGTTTTTCTTGCCAATGTTCTAATTTTGGAAATTTTGATTTCCTCCACTAAAGTGGCCATTGAGGTTCGAATGAGACCATTTGCGAGGTTCTAGGACCCTGGGAAAAGCTCAAAAAGTACCAACTTTTTCTGTGAAGGTCCTGGAGCCTTGGAAGTGCTGTCTACCCCCACTAAAACGGCCATTGCAGTTCGAATGAGACCATTTGCGAGGTTCTAGGACCTCGGGAAAGTGTTTTTCTTGCCAATGTTCTAATTTTGGAAATTTTGATTTCCTCCACTAAAGTGGCCATTGCGGTTCGAATGAGACCATTTGCGAGGTTCTAGGACCTCGGGAAAGTGTTTTTCTTGCCAATATTCTAATTTTGGAAATTTTGATTTCCTCCACTAAAGTGGCCATTGCGGTTCGAATGAGACCATTTGCGAGGTTCTAGGACCTCGGGAAAGTGTTTTTCTTGCCAATGTTCTAATTTTGGAAATTTTGATTTCCTCCACTAAAGTGGCCATTGAGGTTCGAATGAGACCATTTGCGAGGTTCTAGGACCCTGGGAAAAGCTCAAAAGTACCAACTTTTTCTGTGAAGGTCCTGGAGCCTTGGAAGTGCTGTCTACCCCCACTAAAACGGCCATTGCGGTTCGAATGAGACCATTTGCGAGGTTCTAGGAACTCGGGAAAGTGTTTTTCTTGTCAATGTTCTAATTTTGGAAATTTTGATTTCCTCCACTAAAGTGGCCATTGCGGTTCGAATGAGACCATTTGCGAGGTTCTAGGACCCTGGGAAAAGCTCAAAAAGTACCAACTTTTTCTGTGAAGGTCCTGGAGCCTTGGAAGTGCTGTCTACCCCCACTAAAACGGCCATTGCGGTTCGAATGAGACCATTTGCGAGGTTCTAGGAACTCGGGAAAGTGTTTTTCTTGTCAATGTTCTAATTTTGGAAATTTTGATTTCCTCCACTAAAGTGGCCATTGCGGTTCGAATGAGACCATTTGCGAGGTTCTAGGACCTCGGGAAAGTGTTTTTCTTGCCAATATTCTAATTTTGGAAATTTTGATTTCCTCCACTAAAGTGGCCATTGCGGTTCGAATGAGACCATTTGCGAGGTTCTAGGACCTCGGGAAAGTGTTTTTCTTGCCAATGTTCTAATTTTGGAAATTTTGATTTCCTCCACTAAAGTGGCCATTGAGGTTCGAATGAGACCATTTGCGAGGTTCTAGGACCCTGGGAAAAGCTCAAAAAGTACCAACTTTTTCTGTGAAGGTCCTGGAGCCTTGGAAGTGCTGTCTACCCCCCACTAAAACGGCCATTGCGGTTCGAATGAGACCATTTGCGAGGTTCTAGGACCTCGGGAAAGTGTTTTTCTTGTCAATATTCTAATTTTGGAAATTTTGCTTCCTCCACTAAAGTGGCCATTTCGGTTCGAATGAGACCATTTGCGAGGTTCTAGGACCTCGGGAAAGTGTTTTTCTTGTCAATGTTCTAATTTTGGAAATTTTGATTTCCTCCACTAAAGTGGCCATTGCGGTTCGAATGAGACCATTTGCGAGGTTCTAGGACCTCGGGAAAGTGTTTTTCTTGTCAATGTTCTAATTTTGGAAATTTTGATTTCCTCCACTAAAGTGGCCATTGCGGTTCGAATGAGACCATTTGCGAGGTTCTAGGACCTCGGGAAAGTGTTTTTCTTGCCAATGTTCTAATTTTGGAAATTTTGATTTCCTCCACTAAAGTGGCCATTGAGGTTCGAATGAGACCATTTGCGAGGTTCTAGGACCTCGGGAAAGTGTTTTTCTTGCCAATGTTCTAATTTTGGAAATTTTGATTTCCTCCACTAAAGTGGCCATTGAGGTTCGAATGAGACCATTTGCGAGGTTCTAGGACCCTGGGAAAAGCTCAAAAAGTACCAACTTTTTCTGTGAAGGTCCTGGAGCCTTAGAAGTGCTGTCTACCCCCACTAAAACGGCCATTGCGGTTCGAATGAGACCATTTGCGAGGTTCTAGGACCTCGGGAAAGTGTTTTTCTTGCCAATGTTCTAATTTTGGAAATTTTGATTTCCTCCACTAAAGTGGCCATTGCGGTTCGAATGAGACCATTTGCGAGATTCTAGGACCTCGGGAAAGTGTTTTTCTTGCCAATATTCTAATTTTGGAAATTTTGATTTCCTCCACTAAAGTGGCCATTGCGGTTCGAATGAGACCATTTGCGAGGTTCTAGGACCTCGGGAAAGTGTTTTTCTTGCCAATGTTCTAATTTTGGAAATTTTGATTTCCTCCACTAAAGTGGCCATTGAGGTTCGAATGAGACCATTTGCGAGGTTCTAGGACCTCGGGAAAGTGTTTTTCTTGCCAATGTTCTAATTTTGGAAATTTTGATTTCCTCCACTAAAGTGGCCATTGAGGTTCGAATGAGACCATTTGCGAGGTTCTAGGACCCTGGGAAAAGCTCAAAAAGTACCAACTTTTTCTGTGAAGGTCCTGGAGCCTTGGAAGTGCTGTCTACCCCCACTAAAACGGCCATTGCGGTTCGAATGAGACCATTTGCGAGGTTCTAGGACCTCGGGAAAGTGTTTTTCTTGCCAATGTTCTAATTTTGGAAATTTTGATTTCCTCCACTAAAGTGGCCATTGCGGTTCGAATGAGACCATTTGCGAGGTTCTAGGACCTCGGGAAAGTGTTTTTCTTGCCAATGTTCTAATTTTGGAAATTTTGATTTCCTCCACTAAAGTGGCCATTGAGGTTCGAATGAGACCATTTGCGAGGTTCTAGGACCCTGGGAAAAGCTCAAAAAGTACCAACTTTTTCTGTGAAGGTCCTGGAGCCTTGGAAGTGCTGTCTACCCCCACTAAAACGGCCATTGCGGTTCGAATGAGACCATTTGCGAGGTTCTAGGACCTCGGGAAAGTGTTTTTCTTGCCAATGTTCTAATTTTGGAAATTTTGATTTCCTCCACTAAAGTGGCCATTGCGGTTCGAATGAGACCATTTGCGAGGTTCTAGGACCTCGGGAAAGTGTTTTTCTTGCCAATATTCTAATTTTGGAAATTTTGATTTCCTCCACTAAAGTGGCCATTGCGGTTCGAATGAGACCATTTGCGAGGTTCTAGGACCTCGGGAAAGTGTTTTTCTTGCCAATGTTCTAATTTTGGAAATTTTGATTTCCTCCACTAAAGTGGCCATTGAGGTTCGAATGAGACCATTTGCGAGGTTCTAGGACCCTGGGAAAAGCTCAAAAAGTACCAACTTTTTCTGTGAAGGTCCTGGAGCCTTGGAAGTGCTGTCTACCCCCACTAAAACGGCCATTGCGGTTCGAATGAGACCATTTGCGAGGTTCTAGGACCTCGGGAAAGTGTTTTTCTTGCCAATATTCTAATTTTGGAAATTTTGCTTCCTCCACTAAAGTGGCCATTTCGGTTCGAATGAGACCATTTGCGAGGTTCTAGGACCTCGGGAAAGTGTTTTTCTTGCCAATGTTCTAATTTGGAAATTTTGACTTCCTCCACTAAAGTGGCCATTGAGGTTCGAATGAGACCATTTGCGAGGTTCTAGGACCCTGGGAAAAGCTCAAAAAGTACCAACTTTTTCTGTGAAGGTCCTGGAGCCTTAGAAGTGCTGTCTACCCCCACTAAAACGGCCATTGCGGTTCGAATGAGACCATTTGCGAGGTTCTAGGACCTCGGGAAAGTGTTTTTCTTGCCAATGTTCTAATTTTGGAAATTTTGATTTCCTCCACTAAAGTGGCCATTGCGGTTCGAATGAGACCATTTGCGAGATTCTAGGACCTCGGGAAAGTGTTTTTCTTGCCAATATTCTAATTTTGGAAATTTTGATTTCCTCCACTAAAGTGGCCATTGCGGTTCGAATGAGACCATTTGCGAGGTTCTAGGACCTCGGGAAAGTGTTTTTCTTGCCAATGTTCTAATTTTGGAAATTTTGATTTCCTCCACTAAAGTGGCCATTGAGGTTCGAATGAGACCATTTGCGAGGTTCTAGGACCTCGGGAAAGTGTTTTTCTTGCCAATGTTCTAATTTTGGAAATTTTGACTTCCTCCACTAAAGTGGCCATTGAGGTTCGAATGAGACCATTTGCGAGGTTCTAGGACCCTGGGAAAAGCTCAAAAAGTACCAACTTTTTCTGTGAAGGTCCTGGAGCCTTAGAAGTGCTGTCTACCCCCACTAAAACGGCCATTGCGGTTCGAATGAGACCATTTGCGAGGTTCTAGGACCTCGGGAAAGTGTTTTTCTTGCCAATGTTCTAATTTTGGAAATTTTGATTTCCTCCACTAAAGTGGCCATTGCGGTTCGAATGAGACCATTTGCGAGATTCTAGGACCTCGGGAAAGTGTTTTTCTTGCCAATATTCTAATTTTGGAAATTTTGATTTCCTCCACTAAAGTGGCCATTGCGGTTCGAATGAGACCATTTGCGAGGTTCTAGGACCTCGGGAAAGTGTTTTTCTTGCCAATGTTCTAATTTTGGAAATTTTGATTTCCTCCACTAAAGTGGCCATTGAGGTTCGAATGAGACCATTTGCAAGGTTCTAGGACCCTGGGAAAAGCTCAAAAAGTACCAACTTTTTCTGTGAAGGTCCTGGAGCCTTGGAAGTGCTGTCTACCCCCACTAAAACGGCCATTGCGGTTCGAATGAGACCATTTGCGAGGTTCTAGGACCTCGGGAAAGTGTTTTTCTTGCCAATATTCTAATTTTGGAAATTTTGCTTCCTCCACTAAAGTGGCCATTTCGGTTCGAATGAGACCATTTGCGAGGTTCTAGGACCTCGGGAAAGTGTTTTTCTTGCCAATGTTCTAATTTTGGAAATTTTGACTTCCTCCACTAAAGTGGCCATTGAGGTTCGAATGAGACCATTTGCGAGGTTCTAGGACCCTGGGAAAAGCTCAAAAAGTACCAACTTTTTCTGTGAAGGTCCTGGAGCCTTAGAAGTGCTGTCTACCCCCACTAAAATGGCCATTGCGGTTCGAATGAGACCATTTGCGAGGTTCTAGGACCTCGGGAAAGTGTTTTTCTTGCCAATGTTCTAATTTTGGAAATTTTGATTTCCTCCACTAAAGTGGCCATTGCGGTTCGAATGAGACCATTTGCGAGATTCTAGGACCTCGGGAAAGTGTTTTTCTTGCCAATATTCTAATTTTGGAAATTTTGATTTCCTCCACTAAAGTGGCCATTGCGGTTCGAATGAGACCATTTGCGAGGTTCTAGGACCTCGGGAAAGTGTTTTTCTTGCCAATGTTCTAATTTTGGAAATTTTGATTTCCTCCACTAAAGCGGCCATTGAGGTTCGAATGAGACCATTTGCGAGGTTCTAGGACCTCGGGAAAGTGTTTTTCTTGCCAATGTTCTAATTTTGGAAATTTTGATTTCCTCCACTAAAGTGGCCATTGAGGTTCGAATGAGACCATTTGCGAGGTTCTAGGACCTCGGGAAAGTGTTTTTCTTGCCAATGTTCTAATTTTGGAAATTTTGATTTCCTCCACTAAAGTGGCCATTGAGGTTCGAATGAGACCATTTGCGAGGTTCTAGGACCCTGGGAAAAGCTCAAAAAGTACCAACTTTTTCTGTGAAGGTCCTGGAGCCTTGGAAGTGCTGTCTACCCCCACTAAAACGGCCATTGCGGTTCGAATGAGACCATTTGCGAGGTTCTAGGACCTCGGGAAAGTGTTTTTCTTGCCAATGTTCTAATTTTGGAAATTTTGATTTCCTCCACTAAAGTGGCCATTGCGGTTCGAATGAGACCATTTGCGAGGTTCTAGGACCTCGGGAAAGTGTTTTTCTTGCCAATATTCTAATTTTGGAAATTTTGATTTCCTCCACTAAAGTGGCCATTGCGGTTCGAATGAGACCATTTGCGAGGTTCTAGGACCTCGGGAAAGTGTTTTTCTTGCCAATGTTCTAATTTTGGAAATTTTGATTTCCTCCACTAAAGTGGCCATTGAGGTTCGAATGAGACCATTTGCGAGGTTCTAGGACCCTGGGAAAAGCTCAAAAAGTACCAACTTTTTCTGTGAAGGTCCTGGAGCCTTGGAAGTGCTGTCTACCCCCACTAAAACGGCTATTGCGGTTCGAATGAGACCATTTGCGAGGTTCTAGGACCTCGGGAAAGTGTTTTTCTTGCCAATATTCTAATTTTGGAAATTTTGCTTCCTCCACTAAAGTGGCCATTTCGGTTCGAATGAGACCATTTGCGAGGTTCTAGGACCTCGGGAAAGTGTTTTTCTTGCCAATGTTCTAATTTTGGAAATTTTGACTTCCTCCACTAAAGTGGCCATTGAGGTTCGAATGAGACCATTTGCGAGGTTCTAGGACCCTGGGAAAAGCTCAAAAAGTACCAACTTTTTCTGTGAAGGTCCTGGAGCCTTAGAAGTGCTGTCTACCCCCACTAAAACGGCCATTGCGGTTCGAATGAGACCATTTGCGAGGTTCTAGGACCTCGGGAAAGTGTTTTTCTTGCCAATGTTCTAATTTTGGAAATTTTGATTTCCTCCACTAAAGTGGCCATTGCGGTTCGAATGAGACCATTTGCGAGGTTCTAGGACCTCGGGAAAGTGTTTTTCTTGCCAATGTTCTAATTTTGGAAATTTTGATTTCCTCCACTAAAGTGGCCATTGCGGTTCGAATGAGACCATTTGCGAGGTTCTAGGACCTCGGGAAAGTGTTTTTCTTGACAATATTCTAATTTTGGAAATTTTGATTTCCTCAACTAAAGTGGCCATTGCGGTTCGAATGAGACCATTTGCGAGGTTCTAGGACCCTGGGAAAAGCTCAAAAAGTACCAACTTTTTCTGTGAAGGTCCTGGAGCCTTGGAAGTGCTGTCTACCCCCACTAAAACGGCCATTGCGGTTCGAATGAGACCATTTGCGAGGTTCTAGGACCTCGGGAAAGTGTTCTTGCCAATATTCTAATTTTGGAAATTTTGCTTCCTCCACTAAAGTGGCCATTTCGGTTCGAATGAGACCATTTGCGAGGTTCTAGGACCTCGGGAAAGTGTTTTTCTTGCCAATGTTCTAATTTTGGAAATTTTGACTTCCTCCACTAAAGTGGCCATTGAGGTTCGAATGAGACCATTTGCGAGGTTCTAGGACCCTGGGAAAAGCTCAAAAAGTACCAACTTTTTCTGTGAAGGTCCTGGAGCCTTAGAAGTGCTGTCTACCCCCACTAAAACGGCCATTGCGGTTCGAATGAGACCATTTGCGAGGTTCTAGGACCTCGGGAAAGTGTTTTTCTTGCCAATGTTCTAATTTTGGAAATTTTGATTTCCTCCACTAAAGTGGCCATTGCGGTTCGAATGAGACCATTTGCGAGGTTCTAGGACCTCGGGAAAGTGTTTTTCTTGCCAATGTTCTAATTTTGGAAATTTTGATTTCCTCCACTAAAGTGGCCATTGCGGTTCGAATGAGACCATTTGCGAGGTTCTAGGACCTCAAGAAAGTGTTTTTCTTGACAATATTCTAATTTTGGAAATTTTGATTTCCTCAACTAAAGTGGCCATTGCGGTTCGAATGAGACCATTTGCGAGGTTCTAGGACCCTGGGAAAAGCTCAAAAAGTACCAACTTTTTCTGTGAAGGTCCTGGAGCCTTGGAAGTGCTGTCTACCCCCACTAAAACGGCCATTGCGGTTCGAATGAGACCATTTGCGAGGTTCTAGGACCTCGGGAAAGTGTTTTTCTTGTCAATGTTCTAATTTTGGAAATTTTGATTTCCTCCACTAAAGTGGCCATTGCGGTTCGAATGAGACCATTTGCGAGGTTCTAGGACCCTGGGAAAAGCTCAAAAATTTACCAACTTTTTCTGTGAAGGTCCTGGAGCCTTGGAAGTGCTGTCTACCCCCACTAAAACGGCCATTGCGGTTCGAATGAGACCATTTGCGAGGTTCTAGGACCTCGGGAAAGTGTTTTTCTTGCCAATGTTCTAATTTTGGAAATTTTGATTTCCTCCACTAAAGTGGCCATTGCGGTTCGAATGAGACCATTTGCGAGATTCTAGGACCTCGGGAAAGTGTTTTTCTTGCCAATATTCTAATTTTGGAAATTTTGATTTCCTCCACTAAAGTGGCCATTGAGGTTCGAATGAGACCATTTGCGAGGTTCTAGGACCCTGGGAAAAGCTCAAAAAGTACCAACTTTTTCTGTGAAGGTCCTGGAGCCTTGGAAGTGCTGTCTACCCCCACTAAAACGGCCATTGCGGTTCGAATGAGACCATTTGCGAGGTTCTAGGACCTCGGGAAAGTGTTTTTCTTGCCAATGTTCTAATTTTGGAAATTTTGATTTCCTCCACTAAAGTGGCCATTGAGGTTCGAATGAGACCATTTGCGAGGTTCTAGGACCTCGGGTAAGTGTTTTTCTTGCCAATGTTCTAATTTTGGAAATTTTGATTTCCTCCACTAAAGTGGCCATTGAGGTTCGAATGAGACCATTTGCGAGGTTCTAGGACACTGGGAAAAGCTCAAAAAGTACCAACTTTTTCTGTGAAGGTCCTGGAGCCTTGGAAGTGCTGTCTACCCCCACTAAAACGGCCATTGCGGTTCGAATGAGACCATTTGCGAGGTTCTAGGACCTCGGGAGAGTGTTTTTCTTGCCAATGTTCTAATTTTGGAAATTCTGATTTCCTCCACTAAAGTGGCCATTGCGGTTCGAATGAGACCATTTGCGAGGTTCTAGGACCTCGGGAAAGTGTTTTTCTTGCCAATGTTCTAATTTTGGAAATTTTGATTTCCTCCACTAAAGTGGCCATTGCGGTTCGAATGAGACCATTTGCGAGGTTCTAGGACCTCGGGAAAGTGTTTTTCTTGACAATATTCTAATTTTGGAAATTTTGATTTCCTCAACTAAAGTGGCCATTGCGGTTCGAATGAGACCATTTGCGAGGTTCTAGGACCCTGGGAAAAGCTCAAAAAGTACCAACTTTTTCTGTGAAGGTCCTGGAGCCTTAGAAGTGCTGTCTACCCCCACTAAAACGGCCATTGCGGTTCGAATGAGACCATTTGCGAGGTTCTAGGACCTCGGGAAAGTGTTTTTCTTGCCAATGTTCTAATTTTGGAAATTTTGATTTCCTCCACTAAAGTGGCCATTGAGGTTCGAATGAGACCATTTGCGAGGTTCTAGGACCCTGGGAAAAGCTCAAAAAGTACCAACTTTTTCTGTGAAGGTCCTGGAGCCTTGGAAGTGCTGTCTACCCCCACTAAAACGGCCATTGCAGTTCGAATGAGACCATTTGCGAGGTTCTAGGACCTCGGGAAAGTGTTTTTCTTGCCAATATTCTAATTTTGGAAATTTTGATTTCCTCCACTAAAGTGGCCATTGCGGTTCGAATGATACCATTTGCGAGGTTCTAGGACCTCGGGAAAGTGTTTTTCTTGCCAATGTTCTAATTTTGGAAATTTTGATTTCCTCCACTAAAGTGGCCATTGAGGTTCGAATGAGACCATTTGCGAGGTTCTAGGACCCTGGGAAAAGCTCAAAAAGTACCAACTTTTTCTGTGAAGGTCCTGGAGCCTTGGAAGTGCTGTCTACCCCCACTAAAACGGCCATTGCGGTTCGAATGAGACCATTTGCGAGGTTCTAGGAACTCGGGAAAGTGTTTTTCTTGTCAATGTTCTAATTTTGGAAATTTGATTTCCTCCACTAAAGTGGCCATTGCGGTTCGAATGAGACCATTTGCGAGGTTCTAGGACCTCGGGAAAGTGTTTTTCTTGCCAATATTCTAATTTTGGAAATTTTGATTTCCTCCACTAAAGTGGCCATTGCGGTTCGAATGAGACCATTTGCGAGGTTCTAGGACCTCGGGAAAGTGTTTTTCTTGCCAATGTTCTAATTTTGGAAATTTTGATTTCCTCCACTAAAGTGGCCATTGAGGTTCGAATGAGACCATTTGCGAGGTTCTAGGACCCTGGGAAAAGCTCAAAAAGTACCAACTTTTTCTGTGAAGGTCCTGGAGCCTTGGAAGTGCTGTCTACCCCCACTAAAACGGCCATTGCGGTTCGAATGAGACCATTTGCGAGGTTCTAGGACCTCGGGAAAGTGTTTTTCTTGCCAATATTCTAATTTTGGAAATTTTGCTTCCTCCACTAAAGTGGCCATTTCGGTTCGAATGAGACCATTTGCGAGGTTCTAGGACCTCGGGAAAGTGTTTTTCTTGCCAATGTTCTAATTTTGGAAATTTTGATTTCCTCCACTAAAGTGGCCATTGCGGTTCGAATGAGACCATTTGCGAGGTTCTAGGACCCTGGGAAAAGCTCAAAAAGTACCAACTTTTTCTGTGAAGGTCCTGGAGCCTTGGAAGTGCTGTCTACCCCCACTAAAACGGCCATTGCGGTTCGAATGAGACCATTTGCGAGGTTCTAGGACCTCGGGAAAGTGTTTTTCTTGCCAATGTTCTAATTTTGGAAATTTTGATTTCCTCCACTAAAGTGGCCATTGCGGTTCGAATGAGACCATTTGCGAGGTTCTAGGACCTCGGGAAAGTGTTTTTCTTGCCAATATTCTAATTTTGGAAATTTTGATTTCCTCCACTAAAGTGGCCATTGCGGTTCGAATGAGACCATTTGCGAGGTTCTAGGACCTCGGGAAAGTGTTTTTCTTGCCAATGTTCTAATTTTGGAAATTTTGATTTCCTCCACTAAAGTGGCCATTGAGGTTCGAATGAGACCATTTGCGAGGTTCTAGGACCCTGGGAAAAGCTCAAAAAGTACCAACTTTTTCTGTGAAGGTCCTGGAGCCTTGGAAGTGCTGTCTACCCCCACTAAAACGGCTATTGCGGTTCGAATGAGACCATTTGCGAGGTTCTAGGACCTCGGGAAAGTGTTTTTCTTGCCAATATTCTAATTTTGGAAATTTTGCTTCCTCCACTAAAGTGGCCATTTCGGTTCGAATGAGACCATTTGCGAGGTTCTAGGACCTCGGGAAAGTGTTTTTCTTGCCAATGTTCTAATTTTGGAAATTTTGACTTCCTCCACTAAAGTGGCCATTGAGGTTCGAATGAGACCATTTGCGAGGTTCTAGGACCCTGGGAAAAGCTCAAAAAGTACCAACTTTTTCTGTGAAGGTCCTGGAGCCTTAGAAGTGCTGTCTACCCCCACTAAAACGGCCATTGCGGTTCGAATGAGACCATTTGCGAGGTTCTAGGACCTCGGGAAAGTGTTTTTCTTGCCAATGTTCTAATTTTGGAAATTTTGATTTCCTCCACTAAAGTGGCCATTGCGGTTCGAATGAGACCATTTGCGAGGTTCTAGGACCTCGGGAAAGTGTTTTTCTTGCCAATGTTCTAATTTTGGAAATTTTGATTTCCTCCACTAAAGTGGCCATTGCGGTTCGAATGAGACCATTTGCGAGGTTCTAGGACCTCGGGAAAGTGTTTTTCTTGACAATATTCTAATTTTGGAAATTTTGATTTCCTCAACTAAAGTGGCCATTGCGGTTCGAATGAGACCATTTGCGAGGTTCTAGGACCCTGGGAAAAGCTCAAAAAGTACCAACTTTTTCTGTGAAGGTCCTGGAGCCTTGGAAGTGCTGTCTACCCCCACTAAAACGGCCATTGCGGTTCGAATGAGACCATTTGCGAGGTTCTAGGACCTCGGGAAAGTGTTTTTCTTGCCAATATTCTAATTTTGGAAATTTTGCTTCCTCCACTAAAGTGGCCATTTCGGTTCGAATGAGACCATTTGCGAGGTTCTAGGACCTCGGGAAAGTGTTTTTCTTGCCAATGTTCTAATTTTGGAAATTTTGACTTCCTCCACTAAAGTGGCCATTGAGGTTCGAATGAGACCATTTGCGAGGTTCTAGGACCCTGGGAAAAGCTCAAAAAGTACCAACTTTTTCTGTGAAGGTCCTGGAGCCTTAGAAGTGCTGTCTACCCCCACTAAAACGGCCATTGCGGTTCGAATGAGACCATTTGCGAGGTTCTAGGACCTCGGGAAAGTGTTTTTCTTGCCAATGTTCTAATTTTGGAAATTTTGATTTCCTCCACTAAAGTGGCCATTGCGGTTCGAATGAGACCATTTGCGAGGTTCTAGGACCTCGGGAAAGTGTTTTTCTTGCCAATGTTCTAATTTTGGAAATTTTGATTTCCTCCACTAAAGTGGCCATTGCGGTTCGAATGAGACCATTTGCGAGGTTCTAGGACCTCAAGAAAGTGTTTTTCTTGACAATATTCTAATTTTGGAAATTTTGATTTCCTCAACTAAAGTGGCCATTGCGGTTCGAATGAGACCATTTGCGAGGTTCTAGGACCCTGGGAAAAGCTCAAAAGTACCAACTTTTTCTGTGAAGGTCCTGGAGCCTTGGAAGTGCTGTCTACCCCCACTAAAACGGCCATTGCGGTTCGAATGAGACCATTTGCGAGGTTCTAGGACCTCGGGAAAGTGTTTTTCTTGTCAATGTTCTAATTTTGGAAATTTTGATTTCCTCCACTAA
>NW_027176423.1:62500-75232 GCF_023349555.1 Cebidichthys violaceus | reverse complement strand
AGTATAAATATACACCAGAACCATAAATACATTTGATATAAAATGCTGAAATATAAAATGACAGTACCTCACGTACAACTGAAATATCTTGAATGTGTGTTTATTCTATGCGCAGTGGAGATGCTCGTGTCTGTGCGTCTGTCTTCAATAGGAAATAAGAGGTGAAGCGGTGACGACTCGTCTGTCAGAAGCATCGGATGCACTTCATAATGATAGTTCTAGTTATGAGCCGAGCAGATAAGTGACGTAAATGATGGAAGGAGCCCAGAGGAATGTGACGGTGCACCTTTAACACCGCCCGTCTCTGCTCAGCTGCACCGACCAGAGACGCCGCTGTGACACACCTCCTCTACAGGACAGTGTGCAGCGCTACATGTAAACACAATGTGCAGACCACAGGGCACCATTTAGCTGGCGTGTGGATGTGTGGGATAGGAAGGTAGTGTGTGGGGGGGGGGGGGAGGAAAACAAAATGCAATACAGATGATGTACAAACTCCTAACTAAGGCATCGAGGCATAACAGGCATAATAATCATTGAAAGTCATCAATCAATAGTGTAGCTAGGAGACTAAACTGACCTCTGTCAGCGGTCACAATCCTTTGGTAAGGATGGACCCGCGTGTCATGCCGTCTCACTTTAGTAGCCATTGCACCTGGATCGTAACAGGTCCACAAGGTTAGAAACCGTTCACGTTGAGCAGGGGAAAAACAGTAACATTCACATTTTAACCATCATCATCATCATCATCATCATAATGCTCAGATAATACAACAATACACAGAAGAGCAACAGAATACAGGTTATAGTACATGTACACACACACACACACACACACACACACACTCACTCACATACATCACACACAGCTTCTTTTTTATGTGTAGAAAATGCAGTAGAAAAAATAATACGCCTCTTTTGTCGTTTTACTTGGTATTTAAAAAAGCATAAGTTAAGTAATAAGAGCCACGGTGCTCAGAGGAGTCTCTGAACACAGGGTGAAGGCTTCTGGGCCGTCTAAACATAACGGGAGTCTTCCTCTGGGGTCCAGAGGAGGACAGAGAAATTTGTCTCTTTATTTTTGAAAGGTGGGGAAATCCAATATCGCGCTGATGGTAATTGAATAGTGGCAGACACCACCTGCCTCTGCCTCTCGTTCCCCATCTCTCTCCAGCTCAATCTGCTCACTGGCAGCAGAGGCCGTCATCTTCCTCTTACATCACAGCTGATCTCTTCCTGCTGCAGGCATCGCCGCCGCCTCCTGGACGCAACGCAAACAAACGAGCTTGTTTGCGACAAAAAAACGACAAAAATGTGAGGCGCAGGAAGTAAGAAGAACTTAAGTTCTCTCAGAGGAAGAGGGGAGCGAGGAACGAGTTCTACAATTTAACAAGGATTCCGTTGTGGCGTCGCATTAAGACAGTTTTGGCTGACGACTATGGAACCACCTCCACGACTCTGGAGGAGCAGATGGCCGGACATTCCTTTCTGCTCAGAGAAGCCAATAGTGGCTGAATACAGTAGCGCAGGCAGCCGAACCGAGTGCACGAGTGAGTGTGTGTGTGTGTGTGTGTGTGTGTGTGTGTGTGTGTGTGTGTGTGTGTGTGTGTGTGTGTGTGTGTGAGAGAGAGAGTGTTTCCACACAGGGCCCTGTGTTGCTGAAGGCACCGATCGATAATGTGAGTAAATAAAATGCACTAAGCTGGTGTAACCCTGCAAGTTAAAGAGAGAAAAGCCAGCCAGCCGCCCCGGTCTGTTCTACACACGGCTCCCAGAGGCACACACACACACGGGTTAGCTACAACAGGCTAGTGTCTGCTGAGCAGCGTCAGAGGAGGACGGTAAAGCAGCCGACTCTCCCGTCTTGACGGGGGAGACGGCTTTGCTTTTGTTAACCACGGCCTCAGTAAAACACACGGCGTTCATGTGAGACGCTTCCATCAGTAGATGTCGGGTGTCTCTCGTGTTGAGCTTATGAATAGAATACATAGACCCTCACGTTGAACTGTACTCCTGACACAAGCTAAGGGGAGCGTCAGGTATTGGCATATAGCTGGAGTTCAAGAGGGGTGAAGCTGAGACAACGGAGAGGGGGGGGGGGGAGAAAAAAGGGAAGAATTGAGGAATTTAATGAACATCCCCAGTGGGAGTGAGAGAGGGACTATCTACAGGCATCAAGGCCTGCCTGCAGAGAACAGCACAGAGAAATGATTTCAAAAGCTGCAGAAATCCGAGGGGATCTGCCGCAGACTGAATGTGCCTCCGGGCCGGTGCATGAAAGGGTTAGAGAGCAGGCTGCGTGTACGCCAGCGCCTTTCTGTCGGCATGCCTCGATTCACACCGAGGCGAGCGCTCCTATGTGAACCCTGCAGAAAAGAGAACGTCGAAACCTGAGAGCACAAGTGTTTGGCGAGAACGCAACTAAAAACAGTGAAGTAACTTTAGTCTAGATTAGAACTTTCCAGGAGCCTAGTCCTCACGAGGTCGCTTTTTATTTTGTCCCCCTTTGCCTTTTTAATACAGTGTCCATATGAGCCACATAGCCGGTCATCCCATTACCAAGAGCTTCACCAGCACATCCACTCTGTGAGTTTGTCTGTTTTTGATCCTCAGGTGGACACGACATATTTACCTTTCAACAAGTCCTGACTGTGGCTCATGGCGGCCGCGTCCAGCACCCCAGCTCCGGGGTAAAACAAGCTCTCCTGTCCAAGCTGGCTAAAGTTGGCCATTGTACCTGGACCCATGCTCCCCCAGGCTCTCTTACCTAGAACCCCACTGTGCTCGATGGGATACTCCAGCAGGGAGGTGGGTGCCAGGGCGTAAGGGTAGTCGTACGGGGTGGTGTAGATAAGACCGCCATCCGGTGAGGGAGGCACCAGGGTGGGGGTGCCATTGGGCAGCATGGCGGCCATCTGAGGGGATCGGATGAGGTTCATGATGGGGCCCCCGCCTGGTGTTTGGGGCCGGAGAGCCTGGGGAGGCAACACCTGACCCGTGGGGGCCGCTATGAGACGTTGGCCCTGAGCGGCCGCTGCCGCCGCTGCAAGAGAGAATGCAAGGGTGGCTGCCATAAGCAAGAGAGCAAAGGACAGGAGTAGAAAGAAAGAAGAAGGACAAGAGATAAAAGTGGAGTGTGGTTGATCATAATCACAGATGAACAGTGAAAGGTGAAAGTACAAAAGGAGGAAAAAGAAGAGGTAACGGGAAGTGGCAGGTGGAGAGGGGAAGAGGAAGGGGGGCAAAAGGGAGAATTAGTCCATGCAATGATCATGGTGGTGAACCACTAAAGCCACAATCTGTTGCAAAGGAAAAGTCAACATAGCCAAACAAAACAAAATCAACGCCCCTCACACCAAAACACAGGAAGCACGAAACGCTGCGTCATCCCAAAGCATTCAAAGCTTACAAATCACCACGGCAGCTGAACATTCATCTACCGACGGCACGGGTGAGGTGAACATTCATGCCAACAGAAACGAGCTGTTGACTGTCTGCAGAGGACAAACACTCGATGGACAGGACTCAGGTCATCGAGGACGATGGGAACCTACTACGGTAAGTTGTTAGTAGAAGATGTTGATCCCACAGTCAGCCGTCCATTTAAGGTGGATAACGTACAACACACTCGTGTGTGTGTGTGTGGAGCGGTTCTGCATCGTGTCGTGTGAATATTAAATCAAGTGCTTTGGTGACGAGTCAGAGGTGGACCAGAACATCTGAGCACATATGTGTTAAACACCTATAGTGTCTCTCCATACATCTGAGTCCATGTAGATGGAAGAACACAGCTTGTGATGGTGTGACAGTAGATTACATGTTGAATGATGAGAACATGGTCCAGGTTCTGGAATAGTTGGGCTTTAAATGACTCATTATGTCATAGATGTGATTATGCATTTAGAAATGGACTTTGGTGATTAAAGTGTAGAATTTGTTATTTTCATATTCAGTTGGGAATCCAAAATTGGAAAAAGACAAAATGATGCGTCGTCGTCATTTATGAATCCAACACGGCTTCATTTTGATGGCTGAATGTTATTTTGATATTGAACGTGTGAGCAGGAAGTTAGAGACGTCTTGTTGTAGTTGATCCAGTTGAAGAGACGCTGCTCACCCTGAGGCTTTAATCAAACAGGCTTCTTTGTGTTGGATTTATAAATGAATGAAATAATGATCTTAAACTTTGGATGACTTGAATATGAACAGAGCGACTGATAACGGAGCAAACACTGTAGACATGTGAGCTAGTGACCGACATGCAGAGGTAAGCAGGTGGAATACAGCAATGAGCTGGAAGAGTTCACAAGAGCAAGTGGTTCAGAGTGATGGCGTCTGGATTGCAGGACGGAGGGGGGTGGGGGGGTAGAACAGAATGGAAGGTCTCCTACTCATGGCTGGGTAGGTGGGAGGTAAACATGGATTGTTTGGAGAGCTTGAGAGAAAGAGGTCTGCTAGTGTCACAGATATCATGACAGTTAATGACAGAACATATCAGAGTCACGTATGGTAATGAGGTCACAGATCAGCTGCTCATGGTTGTGCGAGTTGTTCGTCTATGGAGGCTCACTTACGTGTTTTGATGTTGTTGTCTCTGTATGTCCCGTTGAGAATGGCCAGCTCCATCAGCTGCATCTTCTTCAGGTTGTCTTCTCCCTCGGCCTGAGAAAACGACGGGAGCTTTAATGTCCGTTCACAATAACCACCGCACGTTATTACAATTAATTCCACAAGCTGAGGCCCCTTTATGGGGCCGTTGGAACAAGCCACATGGCGACCGTTTCCCCCAATCACATGCCCGGGTGTTGTTAAAACGCTGCGGTGGGGAAGTTAAATCATTCAGACGATGTTCTCCACCAGCACCGGGCTGGACCGGGTTCAGAGGAGCGGAGACGGAGATAAGCTCAAGTGCTGCTGTCGAGGCAGAGTGCCGTGTTGCTAAAATGCTGACAGACACATTAAGTGTGGGAATGCATATTCATAATCCATATCAGAATGATAATTACTGTAATTTTCTTTGCTCCCTTGTGCGCAATCAAATGCGCCATAACCGCCCTGGCTAATGTCAGCGCCGTCAATTAATGTTTGGATAAATAAATACAAAAGCCGCAGCCGCTGTCATTATTGCCAAATTAGAGGACCGAAATTATTCACGGAAAGCAATTAAGATAGCACCCCCCCCCCCACTCATCCATTCCTCCCCTTTGCTTTCTGCACCCCCCCACCCCTCAAAATCCATTTCCCCTGAAGCTGCCGAACACTCAATAACCATGACAACAGGAGCGCCCTGTGATTCCAGGTTGTACATCATAATCTCAGCTGAGGCCTCATGGGAGTTACTCTGCAGACTGAAGGGTGTGGTGATCCAGGCGGAGCCTCGCCGACCTCCGTCTCTCCACAAGTGAACTATTGATCTGGTGCCTTTCGCTGCTAAAAGCTAAAAAGTGGACGCTTCATCATTTCAACTTATACAGTACAAAGACTGGAGCACAAAGCAGGGCGGCTCGAGGACGTACAGCCTGCATCTGCCTGTAAACACACCGCCAGCGCTGGCAGCAATAAAGCAGGAGGGCGGAGCCTGAACGTCCTCCACTCTACCTCTGTACTCCTGGAGCGAGCCAAACAACACGGCGCTCTATTCAGACGACGATAAGGAGAGAAAGAGGTAGAAGAAGAGAATGAGGTAGAAAAAGAGAAAGAGGTAGAAAAAGAGAAAGAGGTAGAAGAAGAGAAAGAGGTAGAAGAAGAGAAAGAGGTAGAAGAAGAGAAAGAGGTAGAAGAGAAAGAGGCAGAAGAAGAGAATGAGGTAGAAAAAGAGAAAGAGGTAGAAGAAGAGAAAGAGGCAGAAGAAGAGAAAGAGGTAGAAGAAGAGAAAGAGGTAGAAGAAGAGAAAGAGGCAGAAGAAGAGAAAGAGGTAGAAGAAGAGAAAGAGGTAGAAGAAGAGAAAGAGGTAGAAGAAGAGAAAGAGGTAGAAGAAGAGAAAGAGGCAGAAGAAGAGAATGAGGTAGAAGAAGAGAAAGAGGCAGAAGAAGAGAATGAGGTAGAAGAAGAGAAAGAGGCAGAAGAAGAGAATGAGGGCTCAGAGTTAAGCCTCCCATGAGACTCCTCTTCAACACGGCCACAGAGAGCGGAAGAGAAAGAGCGAGGTTAAGCAAGAGAACAAGTGACAGAGCCTGGTCTCCCTGACTAAATATAAAGCAGCCGCAGCTCACACATTGAGCTGTGTGTGTGTGTGTGTGTGTGTGTGTGTGTGTGTGTGTGTGCGCGCGCGCGCGCGCGCAATGTTTAGTGGACCACAGAGCTGCCAATTAATGAAGCAAGGAGATTCTCTCTGCTGCTTGCTCTCCCTTGCTCCCTCCACTGTGCTCTGGCTCTTGTAATGGGGAACTCAGAGAACACAACACTTCCCCTGTGAAGACAGACGGTTATCAATGCAAACATCGGCGATGAAACTGAACCGATTCACATATTTCTCGTATTCAGTGTGTGATGATGTGCATCACAGAGCTGAGAAGATGTTCAGTTCTAATGCAGACTAACATTAAAAGAATATGCTCTACGAATGATCACAATGTGATCGTCGAATCATTCTGTTCAAAATAACACGGTCGTGTGCAACTGAACAGCTGCTTTATATCAAATCAAAGCCCGAGCACCAGTTGTCCAAATGATCCACTTTATAGTTATGAAAACTGTAAACTGTCTTAAACATAAGCTCTTACATAGTCGCCCCGTTCTGTTCCTCATTAGGTGAAGAGAGGGCCACAGTGTCAACGATGAAAACCACACCAGGCTAATTGAACACGGCCCGGGTCGACAGCTAGCCCGGCTAATATTGGCAAGTAAACCCGACTCACCAGAGAGCCAAAATCACAACTAATGAGACGCTGAAATCTCTCTGTATTATATACAGTCCTGAAACAACAGCCGATCACACCTGAAAGACACTGAACACTAGTGAATACAACAACACATCCTGCTCTCCTTATTTACATCACAGATTAAACTCACTTCTTCAACTTCACACCTGGGTACAGAATAAAGAGCAACAAAAAAGTCTCTACTTTGCTTTCATGAATCAAAACAGCTGTTTTTTCCTTCAGTGTGTGTGTGTGTGTGTGTGTGTGTGTGTGTGTGTGTGTGGTTCTTTGGAAGCGGGCCAAAGCCGACTTGCTCGACAAAACTGAGAAATGAGGGAAGGAAAGAGAAAAAGAGGAGACAAAATAAGAGCATAACTTCACCAGATGCACATGGCGGAGGAGGCTCCACGATGCTCTCCAAGCTCAACACGCTGGTGGCGACGATAAATCAAACGCTTGTCTTTGCTCTTTTGTTGTCAGCGTATGGAGAGCTGTATAAACACCATCCGCTCTTTGCTCGGTAGCTTTCCATAACACGGAGGCCTGTTGTCGACCAACAATAATTCAAACGGCTCCTTAGATGTTCCTCTCAAATGGAGAACCACAGACCAATGGTGTCATTGTGGCCGCACTTAAAACGCTTTGTGACGAAGAGTAGTCTTTTAAAATTCAGAGAAAAATAACGAGCACTTCCAGAGGTTGTTAGAGGCGGGTTTGGTCTCACTGTATGGACCTCAAGACACGTGCACGCCGAGTGTCAGGCTGTTTGTGTGTGTTGTGATGGTGGCTCTGCGGGGCTGCGAGGGTTAAATGGGCGGCGACGGTGTCGGTAGTGTTCGCACCCCGGTTCTGCACAACAACAAGTAAGATAGCAGGACGGAGGCGGCTGCAGAGAAGCTGTGAGATCAGGTCCAACCAAAAGATAATGCAGCTGGACCGAGCAGCTTCCTCCTGCAGGAGCACAGCTTAGATGAATGCTTGATGAACAGCGCCGGGGAGAGCAGTTAACACTTCAAGGTGTTGCCACAATTAACTGACTTCTCAGTCAGCATGCACCACCCATAATAAAGCATCCACTCAGACGTAGCCGTCACTAGGACCGCGTGTGTGTGTGTGTGTGTGTGTGTGTGTGTGTGTGTGTGTGTGTGTGTGTGTGTGTGTGTGTGTGTGTGTGTGTGTGTCTGTAATGATCTGGCTGCTGGAATTCCCGGCAGAGGAATAGCTGCTGAATTATAAAATGACAGGGATGAGGGAAAGGACGTTTTCCTTTATCGTCCCTAACGTGCACACACACACACGTGCATGTGCGTAACAAGCACACACACCGACACGCTCCTGTCCATCAGCGGAAAAGCCACTCAATAAAGCTGCTCTATCCACAAGAATCAGATTCAATCAATGAGTCCTATTTGTGAAATCAGCAGAGCGGTAAAAGCTATCAGGGAGGAGCAAGTCGGAGGGATGAGGGAAGGAGGGAAGGAGGGGGAGAGGAGCAGGGAGGGAGGAGAACGGAGACCGTAGTGCGATGAGCTAAAGTAGGCGAGCCGTGTCCCACCGCCGCTAACCGACAACTCTGCGATGAGGTCACTCGATGCATGTTAAATCACTGTCACGCTGCACTCCCTCCTGAGCACAGCTTCAGAAGTTGATGACAAACACACTGTAGCTAAAGCCGATTGTTACAGACAGCAGAGCTCACGCTCGATGCCGCGTGTGGACGACACGAAGCAACAGATGAGCGGCTGCCTGAGAGCGCTTAGAAGGCCCTCACTCCCCCCAGACTCAGGGCCCTCTCCCATCCATCTCACCCGCAGATAAACACTACAGGCGCCTGGATGCTCGGGTGAATCTGCTCACGTCTCGGCTGCAGCTGAGGGGGAGTTTTCTGCTCATGTCTGGCAGGAGTCACCGTCTATGCAGCTCAGCAGAGATGAAATGATGAGCGGAGACACAGATAGAATGAGAGGTGGAACAAAACAGTACCAGGAGGAGAGAAAGAAGAGCTGCAGACCCAAGTACAAGAGAAAAAATGTGAATAAATGTGTGGAGTTGGTGGAGAGATATGCAAGAAGAAGAAAAGGGAGAGCGGGAGAAAACGAGACAAGAAAAGACAAGACAGCGTAGTGAAAACCAATTTGTCTGCCCCGAGAGGGCTGACACTGGCTGAAGCTCACTTCCCTTCCCTGGCCTCACTGCCAGTCATCACAAACAGGCGTATGCGCACATGTGTACACACACACACACACACACACACACACACACACACACACACACACACACACACACACACACACACACACACACACACACACACACACACACACACACACACACACACACACACACACACACACACACACCTTAGGCCTGAGCGGGGCCAGGGTCAGGCTCCCTCCAAACTACTCCAATTACCTCAGCAGTAAACACAGCCTGCCCCGGCTGCCTCCTGGGACACAGAGAGGCAGAATGTGTAGAACTGAGAACCAGAGGAGAGGGGGAGGAAAGAATCCTGCAGAGTGGAGGAGGGAGGAGTAGATGACTTCATGTAGAGGGTGGAACTGGTAGCGGCAGCAGCAGCTGGTTTTCCTCCCGTACCCCTCCCTCTCTCGCCTTATTCTTGGTTCCTTCCCAAACTCTAACATCTGGAGGAAAATGATTACTCTCGCCACGCTGCCAAGACGACTTATCAACAATTCCACACTCTCCAGAAGCGTAAGGTTAGAGAGGAGGAAGGAACGAGTATTCGCAGCGAGCTCCAAAACTTCTCCGCACTAAATAAACAAGTGACGAGAAGTTTAATCAACTCACGTCAGCTAAAGCAAACTGGGAAGTTGGATTGGGGAAAGAAAGGAAAACACAAACCAGATTCCTGTTTTCAACGACGAGACTATCAATCAAACAAACACGTATACGAAACAAACATTGTGTTCTTTCTTATGGAAAAGCATGCATCAATCAGTAAACACTCCATATTTACAATCCATGGAAACAAACCCTTGTTGTGTATCAATCAGCTACAGGAGAACAAACTGCACCAACAGAGAAGCGTTCTCCTTTTCTCTTTCATAAAAAGCACTTTTAAAGAACGTCCTGGAGTAAGTGCTGCATGTCCTTTCTCAGATTCACGGCTGCACTTTCAAAGGCAATTTTCTTTCCTCTGCCTTGCTCTTCGGCTTTTTGTGAACATATCTGCCAAGGGAATCAGGCCTCAACTGTATTTTCCTTTTTCCCCAAAGACTAACAACGCAATCTCCTGCAACTCTCCTCTCCGACTGTCTCACACCTCCACAACACCCCGGCAAAGCCGCTTTATTCCTCCTTTCCTCCCGTCCTCGCTGCCAGACAGCTCTGTTAGCGATGTGCGCCATTAGTCATGCTAAACCACCAACACACTCGCTCATTAGCATAGAAGTGAACCTGACTCCAGTCAGATTATTACAAACTCATCACGGCTGCTCCGCCCCATTACTGTCAATCACGCAGCTTACCGAGGTACAGTTGAAAGTCAGGAACCAACTCTTCTGTTCATACTTCATCTCCAGCATCACAACAAAGCTCACGAGGGCCTCGGAGCAGAAGACTTGTGTCATGTGCACGTGTTGGCTGGTGCTCTGGGTGTTACTATGCGTTTAACTGGTGGAGCCTGGTTTACGTCCACAGCTCCTCTTCATCATCCATTACATGCAGAGTAGGTACGGTTGGAGGACGCAGCCTGGGCCCTGACTCCTGGATCTACGGGGCTTATAATAGCCTTCTATTGTGATGAAAGGGTGAAGTGGGCAGCCTCGGTTCTCTGTGCTGGACCCATCAGTATCAACTGACACACACACACACACACACACACACACACACACACACACACACACACACACACACACGGAAAAAAAGAGACGGGCTGAAAATCTGTTTTTCTACCAGCTCGGTAGACTCGGTGCTCTTTCTTGAACTGAAAGAGAGAAAAACAGTTTTTCGTTTCTAGTGGAGGAAAAGCAGAGCAGAAATTCTGAGTGATCTTGTTTATCCTCAGAGACCGGGCTGTTATTCCATGTAACATAACGGCATTAAGAGCGGATTAATCTTCGCATAAATAACCTAGAGAAGTACATACAGATTTAACAACGAGATTTAGATGCATCATTAAAGCTCGTTAGTCTGCACCGGATTTGAAAACACAGATGAGATGTCACCGGAGAAGAGCAGGAGGGATCAGCCCAATAAACAGCTGTCTGCTCCTCCGGTCCCGTTCTCTCTTCATGTGCTCCCTGCTGTCCATCACATTCCCTCTCCTTCCTCTGTCCTCCCTTACTCCCTAGTTGTACACTCAGGGTCTACCTTATTCATCCACCTCTGGTCTTTCTTCTCCTCGCCCGCCCTCCCCTCCGTTTAGACCTCATTCCACCGGGCTGCCAGACGGCGCATTGTTCCGTCGCTGCGATCCTTTAATGCCATCCAATCGAGCTGGGAATATCTTGAAGGGATTTGGCCAGGGATGATTTCGGAGCTTTAAATACCGCTCGGGGATTTGCATCATTCAGAGATCCTGACTCCTCAAACAGGGATCTAAGCACCTCCTGCCAGACGTGGATTCAAACCTGGAATGGATCTACGGACATATGCATGAACACTCTTTCCTTGGGTGTCCTCTGCACATCTGAATCCATACAAGCTGACAAAAACATCACCAATACCTCCTTCAATTACTCACATGCAAGAGAGATTATGGGACAAAGCTGTTAATTCACATGAAAATGAATCTTCTCTACACCAACTGGGTCAGCAAAAAGACAACTTACACTATGGTTCTTATGAGGACTGTGATCGCTGACCAGCCAGCTCCCTACACTGCATTGCTGGATGTTCTGTTTTCTTTGTATGATAGTGTCATCTGATAGTCAACAGAGCGCTTTGAACAGAAAGAGAGACGGTTGGTTTTAGTTTGTTGTGCCCCAGTGAACACAACCCAGCGTTCCACCATGGGAGAACCAGTCAGCGCAGTAGACAGCAAGTGAAGTGTTGTGAACACCACCGCTAACAAACAACAGACTGATGAACAAACCAAATGAGCCCAAGGAAGGCCAACCAAAACACAGAGCTTCTAAACTGGAGACACCACGGAGGAGGCAAAGAAAGCCATCGGTCCAGAGCTGGTTGGTGGGACCGAGAGCATGAGAGTTTGAAATGACTTCAGCGACGGCTGGCAGAGCAAGGCATCACAGACTGGAGGGGCAGCGTCTGACTGAGGCCTGTGGGCTCTCGAAACGCTGAGCTCTACACAATCCTATTTCCCTGCCTAAACACTGGGACACACAGTCGCTGGAGAGACAGAGATGAAAGCTCTGTGTGTGTGTGTGTGTGTGTGTGTGTGTGTGTGTGTGTGTGTGTGTGTGTGTGTGTGTGTGTGTGTGTGTGTGTGTGTGTGTGTTTGTTTGTCTGTGTTCCCACTTTGCAGATGAAGCTTGGCCCGAGCAGCGCCCCTGGGGAAGATCACAAACTACCGTGGGTGGACAATGTAGAAAGCGCCGTGTGAGAGACAAAGACGCAGAATAAAGACAATGTGCACGAGTCTCAATCGGCACAGGACCTTTGGAGATGCAGGGTCTTAACCGCAGCTCGCCTACACTCGACCCGCAAGCATACGCACACATGAAAAACACACACACGGAAACACACACACACACACACAGAGTGGCAAGGAAGTGTGTGTGTAAGGGGATTAAGGAGACCTTCAAAGAGAGGCAGAGAGATTGGCCAGGGGCCTGCAGGGTCCCACTCCATGCCACTGGGGGACCGGGGCAGATTAAAACTGCCCGGGCTTCTCAGCATGCCTCCTCTCCCTACGCACTGCATAAGGACATGTGAAACCCCTGGAGCA
>NW_027176423.1:30000-57500 GCF_023349555.1 Cebidichthys violaceus | reverse complement strand
ACCTGTGTTGAAACATTGAGGAATGTTTTACATGTTTCAACACATTCCAGTGAATGAAGTCACTACAGGACTTCTGTCTCGGTAGGTAGGTACCTTCTTCTACATGTTGTTTAAATGAGTCGGGTGGAGTTCTGCCTCTGGCCTTGATTGACAATTAATAACACTAAACGTCTCTACAGCCAAAGGCCGGCTTAAAGCAAAGTTGTATTGTTATGGGAAACAGTTCCTGTGTTCACCAACCAAGCTGTTTGACATTGGGAGTACAACTCAGAAGATCATTCATAACATATGGAGGGAACCCGGGTGGATTGGACTTCAGCGGGTTTTCTGTTTACAGAAGTTGGCAGCGAGCCGATTCATAATTGTGATGTTACATCATTGTATATAATCACGGCGTATACACAAATCAGGTTCTCTGTCTCACTCACAATTGCCCAGGGGCCGTTGTAGATCAAAGGACAACAGCCGACCACAGTCATCCTTGCTCTCTAGCCCTTCTAGGGGGCTAGGAAGGAAGGAAGGAAGGGGCTCGGAGTGCGGGCGAGTCAGGCTTTATGCACACAGCTCTGCAAGTATATGAGCGGAGGTTACCTAAAGTGCAGTGGGGCTCTGCTGCCGGCTCCGTTTGAGGGCCTTAACCACAGACTCAAGGGATGAGAAGAGCATTTCAGTGTGTGTGTGTGTGTGTGTGTGTGTGTGTGTGTGTGTGTGTGTGTGCAAGTATTCGTCTGGGCATGCGTGTCCATGCGTGTGTGTGCTATTCAGTGTGTGTAGACTAGGGCTGGATCAGTGGAGTAAATCCACACTTGAAAGAGTAGCTCAATCAAGCTACTACCCGTCTCTCTCTCTCTCTCTCCCTTTCTCTCTCTCTCTCTCTCCCTTTCTCTCTCTCTTTTCGATGCTCCCAGTTCACGGGGAGTTGAAGAGTTCACAGGACTAGGGAGCATAAGAGCGCTACAGAGGGCAACTCTTCTAACTGTCAATCAATGGTCGAGTGAGGAGCAACCATGAAATTGACAGGGCGTTTTCTCAATAGTCAATGTTTTCTCAACCTACAACACATACCATCGTTCTATTCTCCCTCTTTGTTTAACTGCTGCAGCCGAGTCCTCCTCAATGACGAGTAAAGCCGGTTACTTGAAAAGGGAATAAAAAGCATAACCTCACATTTTGTTTCCTGTGTGATTTGATAAAGGAGATTTTACACTGGCGAACGTGGAGAAGATGCCCTTCATTATAACGGTGCGTTCCCGGCGCGTCCATACTGTAATCCCATCTAGTTTAGCATGATAAAGGGCATCGCTGCCACTCATGTGTGCATGCACACAACATGAAGGAAACACAGCGCTCTGAGGGATGCATGATGCAGCAGCATCCAGCATTACTGGACACTCACTGACACTTCTAGTGCCAGAGCACTGAGGTAATGGGTTAAATGAGCAGCTGCTAATGTGAGCAGGGTGAAGGTCAGATCCACAATACAAACCTAAACCTGGTTTATCGTTCTGATCAATACTAGATAATGAGGCATCGGTGCAGGAAGCAAAACATGCTCGAAAGATATTTGAAAATGTACTTTGAGTGAAAGGTTTTAATGTCTGGAATGTATATAAATACATAACACATATAATATATATATATATATATATATATATAAAAATAAAAACAGAGACACCTGTTGCTCTTAGCCTCAATAACTGCAGCAGTCACAGGTGAATCTGACTCAGTTGTCTATCTAACAGAAGGATCTTTTCATTACATTAAAATGAACAAAGAATGCTTGAAGGAAAACGTCCTTGCAATGGGTCATTAATTACCTCTATAAAGCTCGTGTTTGAATTAAGGGGAGAGTGAAACTTTTTACGAGAAAATCTTTTACGAGTGTCTCAAAAGAGCTTGAAGCTGCTTTGTTGCGTGTGAGAAATAAAAGAGGAGAGCTCCTCCTTAACCCAGTAAATGGTTCAGGTACTGTATCAACAGAGCGTCTCTGAAGCAGTCAGGCTGCAAAAGGAACAGAGATTTCAAGAAAAGTGAGGACGCTATTTCTGTGACACTCCGTTCTGATGAGTGTTCGCCAAGAGCCGTCATTGACTTAAGAGGACACCGAAAGGGGTTGTGTGTGTGTGTGTGTGTGTGTGTGTGTGTGTGTGTGTGTGTATGTGTGTGTACACGTGTGTTAACAGTGACTCATTCTGCATCACGCTGCTGCTTCCAGAGACAGCTTCATCCTCAAGTGTGTGTGTGTGTGCGTGCACATACTTGAGTGTGTGTGCATTTGTGTGTCAACATCCTGTGTGTGTGTGTGTGTGTGTGTGTGTGTGTGTGTGTGTGTGTGTGTGTGTGTGTGTGTGTGTGTGTGCGCGCAGGCTGTGGAGATCTGAAACAAAACAAAGTGCCCAAAGACGTGACGGGTAGGCCGAACAGAGACGAGTGATTCTCAACAACAGAAGATATGAATTGAAGTGCTTTCCACAGTGTCAGGCCGAGACAGACGGGGAGCAGTGATCGGACCAGACAGGAGATCCTGGCGTGATGGCACCTCTTGTGTCAGGTCTTACATCCAGAACCAGCGCCGTGCCGATGAGCGAAACTAAATGTTACAGTTCATTGCTCTAGATGTGACTACAACAGAGGAAGCCTGATACAGTATTCAACTCGTAGACAGTGATATAGATGTGCCGTCACTTCCTCCTCTGTGCTTTGTGTTAGTTTAGAATTAAAGGAGGGCATCTTCCTCGAGGTGTTTGCATCATAGTTCCATTAAGTTATATATGCTGATAAACTGTAATGCAGCTACATCTAGTGCAAAGACTGTCCTTTAGAATGTAAATCAAGTACATGTGTAAACACATGAATTGTGGGATAAAGGGCATGAAGGAGAGCAGCTCAACACTGCGTCTCGTGTTTAACCTTGCATGCTGGGACATTGGCTGGCCCTGTTTCCGCAGACCACCAAGCCCCGTGCGTTGCCACCTGATGGCGTATCTGGGCCTTCAGCTGCCCGTCCACCTGGTCACCACAGTTAAACAGGAAGAAAAACTAATCGTATGCCAGAAAGACCATCAGCAGCCATCAGCAGCGGTGCGGGAGGAAGTCGAGGCAGCGGGAGGAGATGGAGTGTGGCAGTCACAGGAGGCGTGGACAGCTAGCTACGTGTTTCCACTCCACCGGGGGTACGGCCAACCTGTTCTCCTCGTCTATATACGGACGCAAACAGGAAGCTGACAGTGGGATAGCGGGGGTGTGCCGTATGTAGCCAGAATATCTCGTTGTTTGGACTACGATCATGGAAAGGTCTCTCTCAGCAATAACACATCCGAGCTGAATACGACTGCACTTGTGCAGAGCATTAAATACCTTAAAGGCCATAAGCGGCTGCCATTGTGCACCATGTGTGTATATGTACTCACAGCAGGTACGAGGAGCTTCTTGACCTCCTCCACGGCTCTCCTCATCTTGATCTCGGCTCGGCCCTGTGTGTCTTCCACTGTGATCAGGACATGAAGGTCTTCGTTTAAGTGTTCCCAGTTTGGCTTCCCTCTATTCTGCTCCTCCTGGACGAGAGAGAGAGTGAGAGAGAGAGAGAGAGAGAGAGAGAGAGAGAGAGATGGTGAGTGAATGTGACAGTGTGGGTGTGTTGGGAGCACCAGTGCCGTAACACAGCATATCAGAGGAAGCGGAGGCAAGAGGCAGGCGTACACAGAGGACGACGGGTTCCTGTGAAGAGAAGCGGAATGACAGGAGTGGTCCTTTAGTCAGCTATTTAAGCTTTAACTTTGAAAGGACACCCTTCCTTAATAGATCCCCGGCTTCACAGAGACAAAGACGACAGCGAGCCCTGCAGCAATTAATATCAGTGGAAAGATGGATGGGTGCACGGATCAGAGAGAGATAGATGGGGATGTTTTTAATGGTATGCATGTAATTATGATACGGTTCAGACCGCCGCAGGACTGTGTGTGTGTGTGAAGGTGCACAAGCCTCCGTCTCTGACTCGTGTTTGCGTGGACAATACTGTCCGGGTAACAAAAGCTCCCTGGGGGAGTCCGTCTCCCACCTGAAAAGGCTGAGCCAAAGCACTCCGTGGGGGCCAGATTGTAGTGCTAGCAGAACCTGAGAGGCACAATGGGCTGTGTTCACAAATGCTTTCAGTCCGTGTTAAGACGTGAAGTGAGAAGGCTGAGGTTGGGAAATGGTGCTCGACGCTGTACGTCTTTCAGGAGCGTCAATGTAAAAAGCTGACACTTTTGTGGAACGGTAAAATGGGATACGTAGAGGAATATGGAGCAGCATCACGTTTGTATTTTTCTTTTTAAACACGCGCCTCCAGTTAGCATAGAGACGTTCCTCCCTCTTCAGGTTGACAGTAAATGCAGCGAGCAGACGCAGAGCGCTCTAAAGAGCCTTTGAGGTGGTATCGCATGTCACTGAACGACCACGAGAGTCAGTGGTTAGAAAGACGACGACTTCCCCCCCGAGGTGAGCAGCTGAGGTCCAGGTCACCGGAAACACACGGATGTGTGACACCACATTAAAACACAGCAGCATGTTACCATGCTAACATCTGACAGATGTGATGAAGAGAAAATGAAGCTAAAAATCAGAATTGTGATTTTCTTTTTTCAAAAGGAGGTCAGAGTCTGGAGCTGTTTGTTCAGGTTGTGTTGTTTACCTCCAGCCATACAAACCTCCACAACTAAAGACCAACTAAAGGTCTCTACTCAACTAAAGACCTCTGTGAGAAGTGAGACAGTGCTGGAGTGTCTAATCAACGATGCATCGTGGTGCTCTGCAGGGGGTCCACCTGACATGATTTCAACACACACACACACACACACACACACACACACACACACACACACACACACACACACACACACACACACACACACACACACACACACACACACACACACACACACACACACACACACACACAGCTTAAACTGAGTGCCACCCTCCTGCTTTCACTCCACAGAGACCTGTTGCCATGGCACTGCTCTTTATACACACACACACACACACACACACACACACACACCAAGAAAGTTCAATATTCCACTCTCGTTTTCCTCTTTTCCACACGGGGGGGAGAGCCTAGTTTCAGCAGTCGGCCAGTATTTCACCATGGCTGTTTGCTTAGGGCCTATTAGGGGACAAAAAGGTGACTCAGCATTCTGTAGACGGACTGAGACGGACAGACTACAAAGAGTCTCACACCGTAGGTACATGAACGCACCAGATCCACTGTGTGGACCCACGACCAGTCATCACATGACTGTGAGTGTGCATGTAAAGTGTGCACGCCAACGCGCTGGCAGATTGTGATTTAGTTACACACACACACACACACACACACACACACACACACACACACACACACACACAAGTATGACTGCCTGTGAACAAGGTCACTGTGCCCTCTGAGAGAAAGTGACAGCATGACAAACGGGGGGGGGGGGGGGGGGGGGGGCACTAAAGGGGACGCTGGGAAGGCCTTTGAAGAGAATGTCCATACTGGCCCACATCAAATGCCACGGCTATCACCACATACTGGAGGGTGATCGGTTTTGGTAAAAATATGTGGCATGAATAAATATCCAGAGAGAACATCTAAGAATAGGATCACAGTCACTTATGCTGCTGACTTCCATCGCTTGGACAGCACCTGTTTGCCTTCTCACACACACACACACACACACACACACACACACACACACACACACACACACACACACACACACACACCTCATGACACCACATGCATAGAAAGGTGACAGATACAGAAGTCTGTGTTTTCAGACACTTGCCGTCTTTCATAGGTGGTACTGACAACAGAGGCAGTTGATTCTGCCGTTACTCTACTGATCCTGTCGGTTCCATCATTCCTGGCAGTATTGCTCTTATCACAGATGTTTCAGCTCTCCTGCTCCTTTGATCCTAAAGGACATTCCCAGTCGGGGTCAATGTAACTGAGGCTAAATGGCAGCACAGCAAACAGGTGCAGCAGGGAGCTGCAGGGGCACCGGAGGACAAGAGAGGGCGGCTGTAGAGGAACCGCAGTGACAAAGGAATATGAAATAGTATATATTAAATGACAACTTGCTATAACTCTTTCTTCCTGACATTTCAAGTATTCACTAGTAAGATGAAGGACTTTGGTCTACTCCAGGGACTGTGTTGGGTTAGATCTCTTTTTATAAAGATATCACAAAGTGGAAAGTCTAAATCTAAAAGAACAGAGGGGACAGGTGGAGGTCCTGATCCGGATCAGGTCACCTAAATGTTCGGCCCTTGGCCCGTGTGATAAAGGGCCAATAAACCGGGTGGTACTAGCCGTCTACGTGTCCTTAACTGCATCTAAAGGAACACCTGGGACTTCCTTCTTTTCCTTTCACATTAATAGAATAGCTTTCTATAAACTCTTAATAAAGAAGAAATTAGCTTTCAGTTGCACCGGGTCAAGTGATCAGAACCCAGGAGATAAGAAAGAAAAAAACAAAGTCAGCTTAAACTTTAAACAACACCAGTGGGCGGGCTGCAGCGCCAACGGGCCAATCAAGTTCAACGAATCGATCGGCAATGTCACATTGTAGTCTGGTGGGGGTTGAAGATCCGAACCCGAGGCCTACTCCGTTCTGCCGGTGACCGTGCTGATGCCACAGTATCTGATGTGTGCCAGGACGATCAGCAAAACAACAAAGAGGACTTCTGTTGGATCGAAAGCCTTCCTCAGACTGCAGGTCTGACCGTTAGTTTGGCTTCATGTAACACAGTGGCCAGCTGTCGTCTCACTGTGTGGAAGCTAGACTACAATTAGGGAATTGTTTTTGCAAAACGGAGGGAAATCCCTCCACTACGAGCGCATTGGTCGATACAGCATACCTGTAATTTAATTGCTGTTGTTTGTATTAAGCGTGAATACCGGGGGGACTCAAGCTGCCACATTATATAAAAGTGTGATTGGAATAAGGCTCCGGGAGGAGTCCTTTCTCTTTCCAACTGTTTAGACAATAATCATCAAAAAGGACGTAACATGCAAGCTCCGTCCCTCTGGGCCGCAACTAAAGACGCTACGAGATTTAACAACAAAGAACACGGCCCAAACAAAGACGGTGTCATAAACACCGTAAAGAAGTACAACAGTGTCTCAACTAGTGTCAAAAACAGGTGTCCAAAAGTGTCCCTCCAGAGACATCACAGGGGTGTCGCTGCACATGGACTCACTCTCACAGGCCTCTTATCGTCAGTACCAGAGTAGAGCACAGTCTGAGACAGCTCGTTATCCTGCAGACGTCCCTCCCGTGTCCCGTCTCTTCAGTCCCGTCCACACAGTGACTTCATCATCTTCATCATCTTCATAATGGCATTATGACTTAGAGAAATGTTTATGTCGGCTGGGGTCTCTCTCCATATTCTAAACCAAATATGCACATATTAGTGAACTTTAGATTACAGACTAAAGACCAAAGTTCCTATGATTGAACTAGACTGACTAAGGCTCATGATCATGGTGGTGACATTCAATTAAAATGGTTACCTGCTCAAATTAAACAAGCAGCGACAGTAATACTAGATACCATGTTTCTTATCATATAAACAGAAGAGTAAAAAGCATTAGATTTTTTAAGTACCGAATTTTTCTCTTCACTTGCTTCTTGCCTCCTTATTGTCTACTCCATGTGCTTTTTTTCCCTCTCTCGCCATTGTTCTTTATTTGACTCTCCCCCTCTCCCTCCGTCTCCCTCTGTCTCTCCCCCTCCTCTGTCTCCCCCTCTCCCTCCTTCTCCCCCTCTCCCTCCGTCTCCCTCTGTCTCTCCCCCTCCTCTGTCTCCCCCTCTCCCTCCGTCTCCCTCTGTCTCTCCCCCTCCTCTGTCTCCCTCTCTCCTCTGTCTCTCCCACCGCATAGCTCCAGTGAGCCGACTCCCCGCCAGGCAGTGCGGCCCAGGAGGGAGCAACCAGCTGAATTATTGAGAGCATAAAAACGCTGCCGCTAATGGATCCTGAATAAACACAGTGGCTAAGCTGCTCCCGCGGCTTCCTCTGCTGCCACAGGGCATCAGGCTGGAAACACGGAGGTGGAGGCTGCAGCGATCGGAGGTGGAGGCTGCAGCGATCGGAGGTGGAGGCTGCAGCGATCGGAGGTGGAGGCTGCAGCGATCGGAGGCTACGTCGGAGGCTTTCGGGGTACGGGGAGCGAACCTGATAGAGATTCTTCAGATTTATTGACATCGGAGACAACAAAGGATGCAGAAGCTAGCCGACAATCGGACGTTTGTTTTTGTTCAGCTTAACCCGTCGTTGCAGTAAATGTCTAAACCAGACACCACAGTAGTCTAAGGTAAGGACAGAAAGGTAGTGAGGAAGGAAAATGCTATTTTAATGGAGGACCGTTAAGAATATAAAGCCTTGAGTAGAAAGCTGACAATCATTTATTATATGGATGTACTAAAAGCCAGTCTGCCACCTTAAAAAAGAAATCCCATTTACTTCTTACCTTCAAAAAACAAGCAGCCAGGACTATTCATGAAACTATTAAATATTGAGTTATTCCCTGACCTCATCTCATAATCGAAACGGATTAAATACACGACCCTGCTCGGCGGTATTTCTGCATTAATGTTTAACTGCACTGGTGTCTTCATTAGCGTAGTAATTGCACAGGGCCTTTGACATGTGCTGCCCAAACAAACTGGCACACGTCAAGATTCAAAATGGTTGAAAATGATTACGGTATTCATAGATTCATGAAATGAGCCAAGACGAACTCCTGATGCGTGTGAGAGAATGTGCACATGCTCAAGCATTCGACTATTTCTGGATCTAATTCAAAAGAAAGAACCACATCAGGAGCGTCTTCATTGTTTACTGTGATAGCGAACACACTCCGAGGGAAATGATAAAAGATCAAAAACTAAAAGAAGAAGAAAACGCTGGCCCTGCAGCAAACTGGAGCTTCCAAGATTATGACTCAGCTAAAAATCTGTGTATATCTGTGTATGACTCCTGTTTCTGTGAGTATGCACTGCAAACTGTGTGTGTAGGTGTAGAGACAGTGATTCCCATATCAAGAAGGATGAAATACACTTCTCCTGACTTATACTTATACAGCGTAGCACCACCGTAGCGTAGCACCACCGTACTGTAACGTAGCACCACTGTAGCGTAGCACCACTGTACTGTAGCATCATTGTAGCGCAGCACCATTGCAATGTAGCACCACTGTAGCGTAGCACCACTGTACTGTAGCACCAGTGTAGTGTAGCACCACTGTACTGTAGTACCATTGTAGCACCACTGTACTGTAGCACCACTGTACTGTAGCACCACTGTAGCGTAGCACCACTGTAGCGTAGCACCACTGTAGCGCAGCACCACTGTAATGTAGCACCACTGTAGCGTAGCACCACTGTAGCGTAGTACCACTGTAGCGTAGTACCACTGTAGCATAGCACCACTGTAGCGTAGCACCACTGTACTGTAGCACCAGTGTAGCGTAGCACCACTGTACTGTAGCACCAGTGTACTGTAGCACCACTGTAGTGTAGCACCACAGTACTGTAGCACCACAGTACTGTAGCACCACTGTAATGTAGCACCACTGTAATGTAGCACCACTGTAACGTAGCACCACTGTAACGTAGCACCACTGTACTGTAGCACCACTGTAATGTAGCACCACTGTAACGTAGCACCACTGTAACGTAGCACCACTGTAACGTAGCACCACTGTAATGTAGCACCACTGTACTGTAGCACCACTGTAACGTAGCACCACTGTAACGTAGCACCACTGTAACGTAGCACCACTGTAACGTAGCACCACTGTAACGTAGCACCACTGTAATGTAGCACCACTGTAATGTAGCACCACTGTAACGTAACGTAGCACCACTGTAACGTAGCACCACTGTAATGTAGCACCACTGTACTGTAGCACCACTGTAACGTAGCACCACTGTAACGTAGCACCACTGTAACGTAGCACCACTGTACTGTAGCACCACTGTACTGTAGCACCACTGTAACGTAGCACCACTGTACTGTAGCACCACTGTAATGTAGCACCACTGTAATGTAGCACCACTGTAACGTAGCACCACTGTAATGTAGCACCACTGTAATGTAGCACCACTGCCTGACAAATCAGAGCAACTAGAGGGATTTAGAAACAGAGATGCAACTTCAAAAAGGTGTCATTCTACGAAGAAGAAAAACAAAACAAACAAAAGCAGACATTAGAACGCCACTGGAACCCATGGGCAATGCAGACTCAGACGCTTGAAATAGATTTTTTCGTAACCGTCAATTTGTCCTCACAGTAACTTCAAAGTGCATCAGCAGATCTGATCGAGCACACGTTGGAATCCGGCGAGGATCTGGGTGTAAGTTGGTGTTTGCTGTAGACTCAACTTTGTAGGCTTAAAATACTACAGCGAGTACTACTGCAGGGTTGACCCGACAGTGGGGCAATACGGGACAACGAGTGACTTTCATCAGCGTTGTTTTGCAACACAGTCAGTCTCGCTTTTTTAAATGCTGTTTAAAGGCCAAAATACATTGCAATGATTGTGCAAATACAGATAAAATAACCTAAGTTCACCCCTTGGGTCTAAGCGCACACACACACACACACACACACACACACACACACACACACACACACACCTTTTGAGTCTCCAGCCTCAGCTCAGCAGGTCCAGAAATAGAGGCTGCTGCTGGCCTTAGCGTTCTGACTTACTACTGCCTTCTGTACTTTGCACTGCAGAGCGTTTTGCAAACAGCCGTATCAGATGTCAGAGTACATGAACTGAGCATGTGTCCGTCTCAAGTCTCCGCAGTGCAAGTGGGACAGCAGTCCCGGTAAGTTCTACATTATTGTATCTCAACACAGAGGATGGAGCTTTAGTCTGCTTTTCATTGGTGGAATAAATGCAGGACTTTTACTTGTGTGAGTGGAATCTACAGAGTGAGATTAATGTAGAGGGATAAAAGGCGTTAAACACACTGGGCGCTCTGCCACACTGATGAGGAGCTTACCTTCTTCTTGTCTCTCATGGAGCTCTTGCCTCGCACCATGATTTTGCATCCCGTCTCCGCCTCCAGCTGCTTGGCTGTGAGTCCACGAGGGCCCAGGATTCTCCCCACGAAGTTATACTGCAGATACAGAGAGAGAGAAACACCGGTGAACATGGAGCAGGATGTCAGCATATGAGATCGGACCAATTAAAACAACCCATCAGTAGCAACGGCTGAATGCAAACGGTCAAGTCCATTCTGATGTGCTCAGCACGGGACAGTGCTGCCCGCGCACGCACGCACGCACGCACGCACGCGCACACACACACACACACACACACACACACACACACACACACACACACACACACACACACACACACACACACACACACACACACACACACACACACACACACACACACACACACACCGTCCAGCTTCTGATTCTGTTACGGACTACCTAATAGATTCATTAGAGTGCTTTTGTTGTTTATCTGCCGGACTTGATTTCCAACCACAGGCTGTACTGGAGTCGGCTTGTGCCACTAAATGTGAAAATACTCTTGAACAAAAAAATAGAAAATGTAACTATTGGGAATTACTTTGGGTGGGAAAGGGTGATGAGGTGAGTCCTGAGGTGAGGTGGTGAGCTCGACACAGTGTTCTTATCAAGGCTCCTTTCACTGGTGAGAGCTTTGGAGCTTTGCACCAAAAAGAAGCGTATTTACCGTCGTAATCCTCTCCACTTGAAACGGGCTTCCAACAGGATAAAGGGAAAATGTGTTGAAATAATCCAACACAATATTCAGCCAAAATAAAAACAGAAGGAAAGGAGGAGGGGGGGGGGGGGGGGGGGCACAGTGACACATAAGGGAGTAAACACCCCCCCCACCAAACACTTGGCGTGCACAGCGTCTGGTGGAGAGCTCGTTGGGTTAAGATCGTCCGACTCCGTTAAAACGGGATATTTATACTGAAGCATATTTTCTGAATGCTCAGTGAAACAGCTTTCCTCAACAACAAGAGGCACAACTGTTCGTCTCTTGAAGTGTTAAAGTGAACCGAGACACAGCTGCTTTCCATTCTTAAAACACAGTCACATCTGCTTATGCACACCACCGCATCGACGCCTCGACACAAATCCAAAAGGCCATCAGAGAAGTCACATTTGATTACAGAGGGGCTGCAAATTCAACTTGATGTCGGTGTATTTCCCCTAAACTACATAAACACTCGTGAAGACGGTCCACAAACTCCGGGCTGTTGTTTTCCCGTCACTGGGCTTGCCTGCAATCGTAGCCCGTCTCGTGCAGGAAAGACACACCCTGTGGCTGGAGACTCCCCGTAGCATGTGGCTACACAGGCGTACGTGTGTGTGTGTGTGTGTGTGTGTGTCTCTGTCACAAGGCAACTGTCTGGTTGGTTAACTCGAATCATAGAAACTGGTACGGGGGCTATTTGTGAGTGTGTGCGCCTACTGAGGGATGTAGGGGCACCTGTCCTCTGAGGTCAGTCACCAACGATGCATGGTGGCGCGCGCACACACACACACACACACACACACACACACACACACACACACACACACACACACACACACACACACACACACACACACACACCAGCAACTGTTGTACCATATTTGAAAAATGGTCATTTGGTACATTTCTTTATATTATATTATATATATATATATATATATATATATATATATATATATATATATATATATATATATATATATATATATATATATGCTTCTGTGCAGGTATGAGAGATCTACTCAGATCTACTCACTATAAATACCTTAAATACTTACACAAATGCAGATTTAGTCAAATAGACAAGAGTAAGAGAAGACGTAGATCGGATTAAAATATGAGGCGCTCGCTTGTTGCCAAAATGACACAAAGAGCCTTTAACATGTTTTATTCTCTGCCCTTCTCTCGCTTTGTCCCCCCCCCCCCCCTTCTGACGGTGGAATGCGTCTCTCTGTGGACATGAATATGCTGATGACGATTGCTCCTGACAGAGCAGGGGGCCTGATGGAGGAAAGCTGAGAGAAATAAAGAGAGAAAAGGTTAGCGAGACGATGCCACAAATGTCTTGTTTTTCCAGTGCTGGGGGAGCCGTTATGAGCCAACACTGTCACGAGTCTCTGGATGTAGAGCTGAACTTCATCTGAGGGGTCGCTCGGGGACACAGGATTAGGAAGGCGTGCCTGTGGCCACATGGATGTGTATTAATGACTGAGGCATGTGCACGACCTCGCCAAACATGTGAAAGGGCCAAGCAGTGACCACAACTTCTCCTCACCAACAAGCTGAACTCAAACAAACACACATCAAATCAAGTGACTGTATGCTTCAAGCACCTCACCACAATCTGGCACTGTAACGAGAAACAAGCTCGTCTTAAGAAGACCCGGCAATTCAGAGTGAAGCTCTGAATGAAAGTGATGCCAACATGATCTTAGTGATGGAATAAAGCTCAGCGTTTGAGATCTACTTCCTGCTCCGCACTGAGGGTTTGACATTATTCTCAAGGATGTTGATATGCCCTCAGAAAAGGTGACCTCCATTTAAAGCCACTGGAATGTGGAGACAATGGAGGGCGAGTTATCAGGAGGGTGCAGGAGCTCCACTCGGTACAGCTAGAGGAGCAGAATGGATACTGTGCCCTCTCTGCCAAATACACCACCCGCTCCTCACCTCCTCTAGCTGAACCATCCTGCCCCTACGCACTTACTCAAAGACCTCCACATCAGCTCCACTGGCTCCCAGGAGTGAGGGCTTTAAAGCACCACGTCTTCTTCTGGTTATGGTCACAATCGATGGTTAAGTTTCCCGGTGTTTAGACAGAGAGAAATACGTATGTCAGCTCTGTTGAATCAGGCGGTCAGCGCTCATCTGGTGAACAGAACACTAACACTGAGTGTTCCACTGAGCAGGACACGTTCAGCAGCTCCTGTTCTCTCGTTTACTGTTCTCATGTAAAGAATTAGGAGTTTAGAGACACTGGGATCTTTGGTGGACCAACTCTTTTCCTCTGTGTCAGTTTCCCCCAAACAAATTCACAAATACAGAGAATCACAGTATATACAAACAAAGTGTGTGTGCAAACACAGATGCACACACACTTTGCACGTACACACAAAGCCCCCTCCAGGACGAGGGCTTACACTGACATTAAAGGGCCTTTGTTTAGCACCAGTTATCGCTACTCCACAGGCGGCTTCTGTTGTGAGCATATCTACGTCTCTGCCACTGTGTGTGTGTGTGTGTGTGTGTGTGTGTGTGTGTGTGTGTGTGTGTGTGTGTGTGTGTGTGTGTGTGAAAGCACAATGTATGGAGTGAACTCTTGCAGACACCCTCAACACCTAGAGCTGATTGTGGCATGGGTTGGTGTGCGTGCGCCTTGTGGTTTGTTTTTGCGTGAACAACTGAGAAACAACAACAGTTTCTCCAACAATGCTCAGGAAAGCAGAACAATTGTGCCTTTGACGGCGTTTGTTTGTGGCGGCGGTGGAGACAGGAAATGAGATCACGCCGAGGGCTCCGACTGCGTGCGCGCAGAGCTTATCGAAGAGCGGGCCGGGCCGGGAGAAGAATACCAATCACTTATTAGCCGGCCTCGCTGGGCTTATGGAAATGAGGAGCGGTTCATTCAGTGCGATGTATCAGAGCAAGCTGGAGTCTGTGTCTGTACCAGGCACGGCCATCTTTCTCCCCTTCCTCCCACTCACTTGATTCTAACCCTCCCGTGATGTTACCAGCATCATTGTGAAACAGCTCATACCAAAGTGACGGCTCACCGGTTATCACAGCAAAACTCCCCTTTTCCTCATTCCTCAGACACTTTCCGTGTCATTTCACTTGGAGCGTCAGTCTTCGGAGGGTTCAAAGAGGGCACCGAGTTGAAAGCTGCTGCTTTCACACCTCCTCTTTGCTGCGTCTGGAAACTGAGCAGGCTTCCTTTTTCCTTCTCGTCTTAGAACACAGGATATTGCCTTTCCTCTTCCGTGTACGGCCGTCCTCCTGTGTGCACTCCCAGAGCACAGATCGATGCTCCTCTCCGTCTACACGCGACCTCGTTAGCCACCGGCCGGCTGCCCGCCTTTCATCACTCATTCATCTTTGGGTGGAAATGTTCCATCGTTCAAATAATCCATCTTACTTACCTTAGCTTTGTGGCCTGATCCCCACAATACGACCCTGCATACAGACAGACAGAGCAGCTCTGCATACCTTCTCCACACAGTGAGCGGGCTGGAGGAGAGGGAGCAGTCCTCGTGCTCTACCTACAGGAGGGACGGAGGAGGTGAGGCCGGGCCGATGAAGCAGTCAAAATTAGACTTAGATTCCAACGGTGACATTTCCGCCTCAAAGCCCTGTAGACTTCAAAGCGCTCTATTCAGCACATCCAGCATTTAGCGCCTAATCCATGGCTCCTTTGATAATTCTGTTTGGGTTTATTTTGGGGTTGGAGGCAGGCTGAAAATACAGAGCAGGGAAGACGGAGAAGATGGAAAGCGTAAAGATTGATGTCAGCTGGAAGTTTGGAAGCCATGAGCGGAGGAAGCACGGAGCAAAGTTTGTAAACTTCTGGATAAGCCAGCTGCAGAGAGCAGAAAGATGACGAGGGAGACGCTTAATACAACCTCTCTCTCTCTCTGTGTTCGGTAATCACAAGTCAAGAGGAGACTGCCCTTTGAGAGAGCGTGCCATCTGCAACAATCTCACCCAGAGGAGGGAGGAAAACACATCTACTGTAGGTGTTCCACGGCTGACTAATATTCAATCTGTCTAATGGAGAATCGCATTAGTTCAAGTGAAGCACTGAAGTCACACTTGCTTCAACCGATCGGTCATAAGCTACTTTCAAAGCTCAACAATCCTGCATCAGTGGGATCTCGTCTGTGCACACAGATGTGTACCAACACAACGTCCCTTTGCAGCCTTTGATTTCTGAGTGCTAAACCTGCTTCCTTTGTCCTGCTTCCTTTGTCCTTCATCCTCCCTCTAACGACTGCAGAGACCAAGCGGCCAAATGAGCAGCTTACTTAAAGTTCTGTAATATGCGAGCGATCACCGTCATTAGAGCGGTTACACACATCTAACGGTTTACCCTGTCGCCCTTCATCACGCTAACCGACTACAACAAATAGAGTCATCTCTGTTTAAATTATCACTGTGATTGCCCTCATCAAATATCTAACTAGAAGACCATCCGTTCATCAAATTATCATCATCACGCACGGCTGGGTAGCAAGAGATATAAAAGAACCCTCCACTCTGCGCTCCATCGGCGAGGCGAGGCGAGGTGTGGGGCGCTACGTTTCCAGGACTCTGGTAATGACTTAAGGGGGTCAGCAGGATATCAGGAGCTGGCATGATAAGTGATGACACCCTCATGGGAACGAGCTTAATGACTTTCCCCGTGCAGGGAACCGGCCGGTTTGGTCCGGGCAATTTTGCTGCAGTGAAACAGAAAGGTCCAGGACATCCTGCCAGCTGAGACCATCAGAGACTCGGCTTCTTCTTCTGTTTTTCTCAAATCTCTGTGCATCGCTGTCGAAGTGAAGAATCACCGGGCATGAAGCTCTGCACCGTCACTGCACCGTCACTGCAGCCTGTGCTTAGACAGACCCAAGATGGGTTTAAAGAAAACACCAACAAGCCAGGACGGTTTTTAATCCTAGTTTATAACATCAGGTCGAGTTTACCTGTTCATGTAATCTCATCGGACAAACTAACACCAGAGCTCTATAGCAAGAGAGTGATCACTCTCTTCTGTGAGACGCTACATCTAAATGAGGGGTCCCATTCCATAGAGTCAGCACAGCAGAGACCTGTCTGTGGGTGCATGCGTGTCATTTTCCCTCCTAAGCATTCTTACTACCCAGTGACCTGCACACAACACACAACCCACAACCCACAACACACAACACACAACACACCCGAGTATTTAACAGTCGGCAAATACAAACACACGAGGGATAAAACAGAGACGCACCTAAAAGATGGATGAAGGTCAACAGAAATGACATGCAGAGGTGTCAGTCAGCTGCCTGTCAGAGAGTGTGTGTGTGTGTGTGTGTGTGTGTGTGTGTGTGTGTGTGTGTGTGTGTGAGAGCTTGGGAAAGACGTAAAGCCACAGATAGCATTTAATTGAAGGTTGAAGTTATCAGATAGTCTGCGACTCAGCTGTCAGTCAAGATGCAGTCGGCACGGTGACGCTTCACAGCGCTCTGCACCGCTGACGACATCAGGAAACGGCTGACTTTGAAGAACGGACACACACACACACACACACACACACACACACACACACACACACACACACACACACACACACACACACACACACACACACACACACACACACACACACACACACACACTTACAGACAATTGTGGGGCACTCAGGCAAGTACACACAGGCCAGATGAGGAACACACTTAAGAGGAATCAGAGTAGAGCTGGCTAGATATTTAAGTGACTCTGCATCCAGGCACCAGGACAAAAAATCAAATTATCTCCTGGTGAAACCAGAGCAGAGGACGCGTAGGAGAGACGGAGAGAAAGCCCAATCGAGCGAGCGTGACCTCGGCGTGAGGACACAGCGGGGAAAGGTAAGTGGGAGTTGCGTTTTTTAAATGAAAGTGGAAGCTGAGAGGAAAGCGAGTGGATGGCGGGGGTCCCAAAATAACGAGGGCAGAGTGGAAAGAAGGAAAAGAAACGGTCCGTGGTAGGTGAGATGCTTGAACCATCATTCCCTGCTTTCTTGGAAGAACCTAGAATTGCGTCACCAAGACACACAAACATACAAGTGTGCGCGCGCGCGCGCACACACACACACACACACACACACACACACACACACACACACACACACACACACACACACACACACACACACACACACACACACACACACACACACACACACACACACACACACACACACACAGGAGTATCTGGGAAATCTGGCGGAAATGGGAGAGGGGGGACATATTCCCCGGTCTAATAATCATCATTACGGTGGTTTCCTATCCCTTCAGCAGTGGGCAGATGGGGACAGGAAGTTACATTTTTCTCCTCTTCCTCGTCCCACTGATCCTACATCAGCTCCTCTCTCACCTCACCACAGGAGCATTGGAGTCGTTCTCCTCTTTTAAACTAACTGGATAGAGCTCAGCTCTCTGTCTGTTGAACACACAGTAAAACTTCATCTGCCATCGTCTGCTGCTCAAATCATGAAATACAAAATTTAATTTCGTCTCTGTCCTCCCCAATTGCTCTAAATTCCAAAGAGCAGTGAGAGCAGCAGTGGAAACAGAGAGAGGTAAAATGTACGCCTGCACTCCTTATCACACGTTACACTGATAGACTTGGAATAAGGTTAATATAGTTCTAAAATGAACATTATGTGCATTTAATTGTGTATGTAATAACAGTTTCACAGGTTTTTTCACATTAATCTTGTTAAAATTAAATTAAAATGTAGACCTGCTGCTGATTTCCCCAGGTTCCAATCATCACATCCATACACAAAGCAATCCGTTTTCCTCTTTTTCCAGCAGACGTAACGACCTAACCCTAGTATGCGTGTGTGAATAGAGTGAAATATGTGCCATTTTACATCACCATGAGCGTGTATTGTAGTGTGTGTGCGTGTGTGTGTGTGTGTGTGTGTGTGTGTGTGTGTGTGTGTGTGTGTGTGTGTGTGTGTGTGTGTGTGTGTGTGTACACGAGCGTCTCGGGTCGTCGGTGAGTCATCTCGGCCACCAGGGCGATGCCTAATAAGTAGCTCTCCCAGCAGCTCGTAAACACACACCGAGCAGCTCTGCACACAGCAGCGTCGCACATTCAGCAGAGGGAACACAGGGGTCACCCGAGGATGCCACGCTTTTAATAGTGTGTGTGTGTGTGTGTGTGTGTGTGTGTGTGTGTGTGTGTGTGTGTGTGTGTGTGTGTGTGTGTGTGTGTGTGTGTGTGTGTGTGTGTGTGTGTGAGAGAGTCATTCCACTGCGCCACACAGATCTCCTTTAAAATGTATGCGGCCATTTACAGGCTTAACGCACAACCCAACACAAGCAGATGTAACGTGTGTGTTTGTAGAAGCGGTATAGTAGCACCGGTAAACTAAGCTCTGCTATGAAATACAATAACAACGTTTTGTAGGAAATCATTGCAATTAGCACAGAAAAGCAGCACCAAGTGCAAATATACGACAGTAATTAGAGGACAGCCCGAGGAGCTGAAGTCGCAGCCCTGGAGATGAGAGGTGACAGACGGTGATGTGGTCGGTTGGTTTAGCTTAAGTTCAGAGGCCGGGTCTGGTCTGAGGGAACAGCTGGAGCTAAGCTGATCCCGAGCCAGTCCCCGGTGCCCTTTATCAAGTCTGTCAGGGGGGAAATGCAATCCACGGCTGGCTGAGCCTCGCCCTGCTCTACGGTGTCTCTTATCCTTCGTCACCTCCCTCCATTCACTTCCTCGCCGAAAGCTGCCGGGATTACGAAGAGAAGCGTCGCTCCTCGAGACGCGAGCGTTCACCAAAGAGAACCATGAGGACAGAGAGGTGGCTGACTGGTCAAAACCCTGGAAACACACTACATGGCTCCACTATAGCAGAGAAAACACATCAATCATTCCTCAGACAAAGCTTTGATGACTCGCCATCCTCCTCGACTCTACAACCAGCATCGCTCCATCCTGGGCTTCTCTTTCCCAGCTCTGTGTGTGTGTGTGTGTGTGTGTGTGTGTGTGTGTGTGTGTGTGTGTGTGTGTGTGTCTTTCATTCTATATGCCACAGCTCTAACCAACGTGAGTGGTGAGCCTAAAAGATTCCCATCTCCTTCCATCTGAATATTTATGAAATTGCACTTTACTTTTCATGACACCCCTCCTCTCGATCGCCTCCTTATCTCCCTCTCAGCACTAATCTAAAAGTGAGTCGGCCCATAAACACGCCAGCGTGACACCCGGACCTATTTAGTCTGCCACCTGATACAGCTTTGACGGGAGTCCATTAACAACGTAGTTGTTATAAGCAACTGTTTCACCAACCAACAAAACCGCCAAGAGAGTCACGAGTTGTGCGTTTACAGACTGTAAGTGAGAAAAGGGAGCAGAAAGGAGAAGGTGGGTGTGTGTGTGTGTGTGTGTGTGTGTGTGTGTGTGTGTGTGTGTGTGTGTGTGTGTGTGTGTGTGTGTGTGTGTGTGTGTGTGTGTGTGTAGCAGTGACTTACGTCCGGGTACTCTTTAACAGGCACAAACAGTTTTTCCTGCAGGTGGACGATGGGGCCCAGAGGCTCCGGCAGCTCCAGCGGGTGTCTGTCCACGAGGCCGTTCACCGAGTCGCTGTACATGTCTTTACGCACTCTGTTGATCTCTGAAACACACAAACGGGTACAACGGGGTAAGCGACCGAACGGAAGACCACCGTCAAACATTCTTTTTCCATCTTGTGTTTGATACATCACTGTCATATTGATTCTACTTCTGGGCAAAGGCTTAATGTAGCATATAAATCTCTGCTGTAAATGAACAAAAATGTGTCAACTGCCTCGAGTATTGTTTGCCTTTTATAGACAAATAACAGTTTGTTTTGAGGAGTACTACAAGCACGGACGCTTCTTAATACCTGCAGTATTTGGCCATCTCTTGTGCTGCGACTGAAAGCTGTTAATGTGCGTTTGTGTGTCAGTTATTCTCTGTGCCAGAGACAAAAGTTAAGCGCTGCATTATTCAGGGGTTAAGTCCGACGTCTCTCCGCTCTGCCTGCTTCTCCCCTGTGGCTGCTCCCTAATAGAGCAGCCTGTGTGAGCGGCGGGCAGGTGCAGAGAAGAGACGCCTTCAGATCTGATCCCTCCGTCAGATAAAACTAATGGACCTCACTCACTCACACACTCACACACACACACACACACACACACACTCACACACACACACACACACACACACACACACAGAGAGAGAGACACACACACACACACACACACACACACACACACAGAGAGACACACACACACACACACACACACACACACACACACACACACACACACACACAGAGAGAGAGAGACACACACACACACACACACACACACACACACACACACACACACACACACACACACACACACACACACACACACACACACACACAGAGAGCGAGAGACACACACACACACACACAGAGACAGACACACAGAGACACACACACACACACACACTGCCACCGTAGCTCATACAAATTCACACAGCAGACAAATGCTGTGCTACGCAGGATCAAAATAATAAAAGGCATTCCTTCCCCGTGTGTGTGTGTGTGTGTGTGTGTGTGTGTGTGTGTGTGTGTGTGTGTGTCACAGTTGAATGCGGATCGACATTTGCGGTTGTAACACCCAGTTAATGGAGGACGTACACTGGTCACACTCTGTAACCTCCCACGTATGCCTTCACTATACAAACAGATAACAAAAAAGTTCATCAGCGGTAAAGGGAAGGAGGAGCCCGACTCATACAGATATAGAGATATATATATATATATTCATATGGAGGCATCTACGAAGACCTACGAAGCTTGTTTTTGTGAAACAGCTGAAACAAGGTGTGAGGGAGGGTGAGGCCTCAAGGAATGACGCGTGAGGTGGAGGGGGCGGCTGTTAAGCACTATTTCCGTCCCTCATGAGACCTTTGAGCAGTTGGGAGTCTATATTAAACTGGAGCTGGGGAACCCGACACTCGGGGCTTCAAGGTCAGGCGGGCTGTTCTGAGGGCATCTATAGTTAACCCAACGCAGCACCGTAAGCTGGGTCAAACTCGCACGGTTAGGTTCTAATCCTCGTCTTTGTTTTAAGGTAGGATAATCAAACACTTAACATAAAAATAAGACTAAAGAATAATGGTTTAGCCACGGCGTCAGTTTGCAGGGATTTCCTGTTGAGCTGAGAACTTGTTTTTCTCCTCATGCCGGCGACGACAGATTGACAAACGTGTGATAGATGGGCTCACGGACACCGGCGAGCATACGCACAAACATCTGGCCCACAGCTGTGTGGACAACACCTGCGGGACACATCGGCCCGTACAAACACGCCGGGAGACTCGGCCCAGAGCGACTCGTTCCCCCAATAACATGACCTCAGCACTCTGTGGTCCGCAGATCCTCCCAGTGGTCCCTCAAGATGAATTCATCCGCATGCTATCTTGCCCAGAAGACAGATTACATCAGTCCTAACCAACACCGGCGGCTCCGGTCCACAGCCGGGCTTTGTATGAGTGGCGACACATCGTACAGGGAGGAGACAGGGCAGCCTGACATAGGGAGTGATGGGAACATGAACAGCAGGAACAGTAAACTACACACGAGTAACTGTGGTGTGTCCAAAAGAACCGAGTAAAGAAGAGTTAGAAAATCAGTCCTCTGCTCACAAAGCAAATATATCGTGAGCTGTTTGCAACCTCCGATTCCTCAGAGAAACACCATCTTTCTGGTAGATAAAGTGTGTGCGCGCGTGACAACGCTACCCAACAACCCCTCCTCCTAATTCTATTTCCTCCTGCTGAAATGCCACATTACCATAAGGGGGCCGTGCTGGGCCATCAGTGGAGACGTGCGGCATTTGACAACCACTAATTTCAGCGCGGCGAATCTTTTCTGAAGCGCCGCGCTCATCTACAAATTACCCCCCGCTTTGCACAGCCAACAAAATCATTTGTCTTAGCTGTCCACCCCGGCAGAGAAGGCTTTTTGTAAGGAAGACACAAGAGAGAGAGGAAGGATCACCATCTCAGAAGGAACAGAGAGAGGAGAAGGAGTGAGCAGCAGTAAGAGCAGTGCTACCAGTAGGATAGACAACAGTTGATTTTTCTCTTGGTTTCTGGTATTCCGTGGCATCGATGTGCTACTCTTCTTTAGCCGTCTCTCAGATCAGTGCCAGTGTTTTTAAACCTGGCTCAGCAAACACAAAACACTTCTTACTTTCTGTCTATTTCCGTGTGGAGGGAGGCTGCATGAGGGCGCACTCACTCACTCACAGACTATAACGTCTCTGTTTAGCGCTTCACCCAGACATCTGTAAGGAAGAAACAAAAAGCAACCTTGAGGAGTTGGAGGGCAGAGTGGAAGGTTTGATGTGGCAGAGACGGAGGCGAGAGGGAGATATATAACCACGGCGCTGAGCAAGCACTTAACTCTCACTGCTCTGCTCTGCCTCAAAGTAAGTTAACGTTTCAGTTCATCTTTGCTTTTTCTTTGGTTTCTCTCGATGTCTGCCCTTTCTCCTCAAACCTTCAGCGACGAAAGGAAATGTCACAAATCTGTGGCTGCAGATGCTTCTGGCCTTTGTAAGCACGAGTAAAGAGACGCGTTCTCCTCTCAGCGGTGATCTTGGAGAGGAAGGAGGTGGCAGTGGGCCGAGGAACGTGATGGGAGGAAGAAGCAACATCTGGCCTATTGAGGGGATCTGAAGGTCTTCTTGACCGCGGTCGAATCTAAGAAGATGCTTGAATATTGGCCATGACAGTTATGACCAAGTGAAAACTGAGATATTCCTAAAAAGATGAGCCCATCATTCGTGACAGTCTGTAGAATAATGTTCTCATTCAATCAAGATACTGATTGAGTAAACAAAAGCTAATTTCATAGAATTACAAAAATTAATGTGCTGATAATCAAAATGAAATGTGTTGACATCACGTAATGAAGCTTAAAGGCAGCACGCCAAGCCAATAATCTGCACAATTACATCTCTTGCTTTGCTCCCACCATTGTTACGAGTTGTTCTTCAGCAGGCAGACTTTCAAAATAAAGCTCAGAGATATTGCTTTAAGGTCAGATGTTCACCCACACAGAGACTATCACCCCTTCATAGGGCAAGAAGTAGGCCTACACTGGAGAGTCACGAGCACAAGGGAGGGAAAGACAAACGCATTAAGTGTATCTACTCATCTGAATGAGAGATGTTTGACAGACTCAGCCACCATGAAGTCAGCACCAAGGAACAGAGAAGCTTCTCATTTATTCAGCCTAAAAAACACGAGCACAAAGAAGCAGCACCGGCAGAATCCAGGAGAGGTTGAGATATGAGAGAGGAAAGGAAGGACCAAAGAATAGATCACGATAGAGGAGCTGCAACACTAGAAACTAATGTCTAACATCATCCGATGAACAGAAACAGCATGAGGCAAACCTGGAGAACGGAGCGACGGCGAACACAGATAAGAGAGAAGAACAATGGAGTCGTCAAGAAGGGGAGAACGTAATCAGGTTAAAGACTGCTGAAGATCATTCAGCTAGACCGGCTCCACTAGAGAATGTGAACCGGTCCATTAAGAGCCCAAAAATAGACCCGTTGCACAACGGCTTTGTCCTCACCCTGTAGCTCACAGCACAACGTCCTCTGACCATGCAGAGCACATCTGTCCATGTGAGTGAGTGAGTGAGTGAGTGAGTGAGTGAGAGAGAAAAGAAGCAATGCAACGGGTGAACGGGTGAGTAATCGGTGTGATTAGCAGCTTTAGATGCCTTGTGATGCTGGTAATATGTGGCACCTGAAACAGATCAAGTCTAACACCGATCCATCTGAAAGCCAGAATGATCAGATGATTAACTGAGGCTCTGAACGAGTCCTGGGATTAAAAGACGTCATGAGGAAACCTTCTCACTTCATGGTTTAAACATGGGAAGAGGAGAGGAAACATCCAGGAAGCTAACGGTAAATATAGACCTAAAACAGGAAAAAAAAACAGCAATCACAGAATTACCCGAATGTGCCGGTGCCGAGTGAAACAAGACCGCGGCGAGGAACAAGTCTTTTCACTTTAGAGCAGAGCACTTTAGCGATCACAAAGCCCGGGTAGCCGCTGCAAACGAAAGGATTTGGGCGTTGAACGCATTCCTGCCCTTTATTCACGGCACAGACGACTTCATCCAAGACTCCAAGACGCTCCACTTCAACAGTCCGGGGGGTTTGGCGGGCCGAGCGCATGAACGACGGAGGTTTCTTTAAAAGCAGGGAGCAGAAGTGTAGAGCGCGTTGGTGGGGGCGACTGAGCCATGAAAACGTATGCATTTCTGGGTCTTATCATCAACTCACAGCTGCCCCCCCCCCCCCTCTCTGTGAGGGAAAGTTTCTACTTCCTAATCTTTGATTCAACAGTACTACACTGAACACTCCTTTGATGTTCTTGCACAAACTGTTCCTGTGCTGTTAATGAGTATACTGTACTATCAGCATAGTTAACAGATATTTCAGTTCTTACAAGGAAAACACCAGCGTTAGCTTAGCATCAGGGAACGTTAGCATCGATGAACTCTAATGTCAACATCTTGTAGCCAGAGGGCCGGCCTTCACTGGCCTCAGTTTACTATTCACCAGGTCGTAACCGTCACAGACTGTAGGAGTGAGACAGTAAGGTGAGAATCACAGATGCTTCTGTTCTGGATGAGACTGGTTCATAAACCAAGACATCATGGGACAAGTCAAGAATAAATAACGACGCAGGACGAGCTGGAGTAGATCAGACTGTGGATCAACATTTCTCAGCCCAATTAAGGCCCCGTCGTGTCTCCAGGAACGGATACATCAAACACACAAACTCATTTTCGAGAGCATAAAGCGAGTGCGTCTATTTCTTCAGGTAGTCTACAACACACTTGGGTGCGAGGCGCTCTCCCCCGTGGCCTCCAAGCAGCCTCTCTCCACACATTCAGAGAGAGAAGAGGCAATAACGAACGCCATCGGAGTGTTTATTGCTGCGGATGTGTGACTAGAGTTGGGCGGAGAGAACACAAAGTGCTTGAGCCCCCTGTGATAGTGTTCATTCACATCCCAATAGTTTTGTAATTAAGCCGGGGCCAAACAGACACTCGTCTTCTGTTTTCACTGGGTTACTTATTGAGCATCTTCCAGTGTTTTTAGTTTAAATTCGCTGTTTGCGTTTCCTCTTAAAGTGTTTCCTTGCTGATCTGTAGCAGAGGGATGGTAAGACAAAGAACACTAATAAACACCTGATTGGACTAACCTGACTGTTGAGACGTCATATTAGCTTTGGCACAGAATGAGGACTGTGTCTCCTATCACTCTCACACTGAAGGATCACCACCAGTGTGGACAGAAGGAAGCTGGAAGTACAACTTCCTCAAAGTACATACGGCGTGTTGGTATTGTGAGACAGACTTGGAATAGTAATAACACATCCATTGATTCATCTGAACCGTTAGAGTCATCTCAGTGCGTTTAAAAAGCATTGCATTAGAGCGGCTCCTGAACCCTGACCCGGTGTGGATAGAGGATCTGGGTCCCACAGGCTGAGGGCTCTAAATGGCTCCAGACAGAACCGACTGTGTGGACTGCTGGCAGCCAGAGGGAGAGATTTATGTCGGGTGTCAGGGACTCTCCTAGGGCAGGCTGGGTAAAAAGCTCCAGCGTCAGGTCTTTAAGTAGATGGGCCGCTAAATAAACGACTAGCATAACAAGGTTTCGGGATTCTGTGCTCCCCGAGCCAGGTGAGGATATTACAGAAAAGATCTCCCGCACACACACGCTTACTCATCTCGTGGGTAAAAAGCCATCGAGGAGCCGTGCTTTCATCCAAATTGGGAGCGAGCGGCTGATGCATTCTGCACCAGTAAAACGCTTACAGTAACACAACCCACTAAAGCTTTACACTGAGACGTGTGCATCTTATACCCACCTCCCCACAGCAGCATGTTCCACTCTGTGATCATCAGTAATGAGCCACACACACACACACACACACACACACACACACACACACACACACACACACACACACACACACACACACTATAGCCAGAGTCCAACAATACACAGGAACGTGTGTGCGCCCCGACACAAACTTGAGTACATGTCATGCAGATAGAAACAGACACACAACTTGACAATTAAAAACTCCCACAAACACATGAGCTAATGAGCTGTGGTGTTTGTAGGCAAGGCTCTCTTGAGACGGTGAACCCACAGAAATAACTCCACGCAGGAGGAGGAGAGAAACCGCCTCAGAGAAAAATCTGATGAACAAATACAGCAGCAAAGCAGCAGGAAGCAGCGCTGCGTCTCTCCTCCAGCCTACCGCTCTATCCAGCACCACACATCTACTGACGGAGGAGCACCGGCTGCTCTTTATCACACACCAAAAATCAAAGAATGGGAATATTCCTTCTTCTACCTTTTCAGAAAGAACACCGTAAACCCAAATCAGGATTAACACATTTACAATAGTGTAGATACGTGAGGAAAAAGGATGTAATTTATTGATGTATTCAGCTCTACTTGTTCAGTGGTCCGTCAATCAAACCGCGGGTTAAACACATTCTGACGTTCCTAATTACGTCAGACATATTGAGACACACGGCTTACCGTCGCCTCTATTCTGGCTGAACCCCTGAGAATATGTAAATGCTGAGAGTTGAATGTGAATGTGCGGTGATGGCCAAGAACAGCA
>NW_027176423.1:20000-25000 GCF_023349555.1 Cebidichthys violaceus | reverse complement strand
CAATGCACTTGGCCGTGAGGACTTAACACATCTGCAAAGAGCACATAAGTGTGCAGAATCACAGCCAGCGGCTGCAGGCACGCCGCTCTCCACCAACCAGCGTTTGAGCCCGAGAGTGATTGAGCGGAGAGTCGAGCGAACGCTCGGGTCCCGGGCGCAGACGGCGAGAGCTACGCTGATGCAAACCGACGAACCACGAAGCGGGCCTTTAATGTCACCGCTGGTCCTCACATGAAGGAGGCAATGTAGCCCCAAGGCTGGAGGTTCTGCCTCACATACGAGAGGAAAGCTGCAATACAGAAAACAAATGGAAAAGAATAGAGCGGGGGGAAGAAAAAAATCGGGAAAAACAGGAGATGAGAAAAGAGATCAGCAGTAGAGTCACTCCGCTCAAAGGAACAGTTAAGACAAAGCCAGGAAAAATGAGTCATTCCCATGGGAAGATGTGGAAAACACTGTGGAAAACACTGTGGCAATGATAGAAGGATGTAAAATAAACAGATGAGGGGAAAGACACACGGGCAGCGATAAGAGGGAGGAAACGGGGGGGGGGGGGGGGTGTAGACGAAGAATAGGAGTTTACCAAGGTCTGGTTCATCAGAAGTGTCAGACGCTCAATAAGAATAAGGTTGCAGGAAGAAGCTCCCATCACACACAGTCTCCACTCACGTCACACAAACGCTCTCCAGGAAAGCAGAGGGGAAGGAGGGACAGAGGGATGAGAGTGGACAGAGAGACGAGTCCATCTCCTGGCAGACTGTTCTTCACCTCGAGGTGTCAACAGCAGCTGGTGCTCATACCCACACCTGCCCCCCCGCCGGGTGCATCTCTAGCTGCCTTTAACCACTAAAGGACAACGAAGGCTTACAAGAAATTACTTGATCACACACACACACACACACACACACACACACACACACACACACACACACACACACACACACACACACAAGTGTGTTCTGGAGTGTTGACATACACCAGACAGACGGGAGCAGCTGTGTTCTGATCCAATATGACAATGAAGCAACACCTGGTAAGTTGTTTATGGGCAACATTCATATGAAAGGACACAAAGTTACGTTCTAACTGTAGCATCTACAAGGTAGAGCGACACAGTTTGGCGTTAGTTAGGAGTTAGTAATGTCTCTGCACACATAAGTAACTTCAGGAGACTACTCACCATCTGTGAGCGATGTAACAGTAAGCTAGCTACTACAGTACATTAAAGATTGATCCGACCCAGACCGCTCAGGTCGGAGGTGCATTCAGAATTCAATCCCCATTAATTAGGTCACGGTCGGGATCAAGTAATGGGTAATTAGGATGTTTAGCATATAGGGCAGGACATAGGGAACTGGTGACACACAACATACTGCATGTTTGCATCACAGGACACTGAAAACGGCCTTTTATACAATTTCTCTTCAACAAAATGATAAGAAAAGATCTCAGCCGTTTGTCAACATGCTCCAAATTGTCTCCAATTTCACTATTCAACTATAAGAGCAACAGCATAGGTAGAACAAACCACACAAGAGTCAGCACCTTAAAGAACATTCAGCGCTGTGCATGCAGCCAACATAATGAACCAAGCCATAAACACAAGTCAAAATGCACTGCGGTGGATCAGGCTCGTTCCACAGACAGCACTGTGTGCACACTCCTGTGAGAACTGGTAGGATTGACCCAGTGTGTGCGTCTGGCCCATTAAAGCACAAAAAGCCATTGTGCATCATTAGGTGAGGGGGAGGACTGGAGAGAGAGAGAGGGGTGGAGTGTGGAGCTGAGGGAGGGGTCAGTGACCTTCCTCATAACCAACCAAATGACCTCATTCACAGCACATAGGAATCCTCTGTGTGTGTGTCGTCGTCCCCCCCCCCTACCGGTCTTTATCACATTCAACCATCCTCCCCTCTCGGCAGCCTCGCACGCCTTTTTCCTTTCAGCGAACACAATCGATCATCTGAGTCGAGGCTCACTCACCCTTTCAGACACACATTCTTTCCTGCCAGCTATCTGTGGGGTTTGTACCAGTCTTTCCTATGCCACACACGGTGCTAAAGAGGGACTTTGTTTCACCAATTAAAGTGTAATCATTCAGAGCCAACCATTGTTTCTGTTCTGTAATCTGCTCCAGACCACCGAGCTGATAAGGACAGGCAGACTTAAGCCTCACCGCAAACAGAAAGAGCAGCGGGGTCCCCTGAACTAACGGACAGTCGCACAACTTTTCACTCGCAGTCGAACAACTGTGGCCTCGTTCGTGTGCCGCTGCAGCGAGTCTGGGTGGAACGCGTAGCACATGGGCATACATTATGCTCAGCGAATCGTGTTTTACATCACAGCACAAGACTGCGGAGCAGACAGCGACTGTAAAACACAACTGTGCAACACGTGTAGCTGTAGTGAGGCTGCACAGCAGTGTGTGTGACTGTCAGGGACAGAGTTTAAGCAACAGCTTCACTTAGTAGGTAGAGGAGACGGAGGATTACAAACAGACACTCGTTGTGTTCAAACAGTGTTTCTGCACAAATATTACATTAGTGTTATACTATTTGTAGAACTGGTGGTGGAAATGAGTCAAATTTCAGATTAAAGCAAATGGTGCAGAAATATGAGCTAAGAAACAACATCTGACAAAACATGTATTAGCTTTTGATAAATGGTTGCACCGAACAATGGCGAGGAACCTCGTGTTTGGCACAACATCAACAGAGTAGTAAAGAGCAACAGGAGCACTGTGAGAAAAGAAGACGTGGACGTGTTGAAGCTGCTGAGAGTCGGGGAAGCAGCTGAGTCTGGTTGAGACTGGAGCTCCCAGGGCTTCACATTTGATGGCAGAAAGCTACGAAGCGTCGCTCTACCTCTGGCCACCTCACTCCCTGCGGCCCTCGGGGATGGTCACGGCAGCACCGCCTGCTCTTGCCAAGCCTCACAGAAACAACACGGGCTGCTGAGGGACAGGTAAATTATTCATCTTTGATTTATCGGCCAGCCGGCGACTAAACCAAGGTAAAGGCTGCAAACCACGGGCAGACCGATCCACTGGGGTGTTTAAGGAGGCCGGGGCTAGAGAACCTCTTGGACTGGAGAGTTTGGACGAGCATGAGGGGAAAATGTGGCAAATATAAACGGTGACAAAGAAGACCGTCATAAAATATGAAGGTTTGGGAAAACATTAGAGGACGTGCTAGAGCCAGCCGTGAAGCAAAAACTATTAACTTACACACAAATTCCTGATTCATGTGTAGATATTTAAAGCAAGGAGACGTTCCCGTGTCTCACATTTAGCTGAGCTAAAACACACCATGAGAGAGTGTGCGGGGAAAACAAACACCAGGCTGGAGGTTAAGTGCTCCGACTGTGCTCCCGGTAACATTCCTGAGCCGGCCGCCAACGCTCGCATGCCATTCCTCCACTGAAAGGAGAGAGGAAATGAATGCAGAGGGGCGGGCGACTCAAAGAGAGGAACAGAGTGAGCATTCAGCTCACTTTTCTATGATAGAAACGGGGAAGGAAACAGGAAACGGGACAAATGTTGCCAGCGTGATTCCTGAAAACCCTCAATGTTAGACGTGATATCTGTTGTGACTGTGTGCAGGCTTAAACAAAGAGATACAGAGAGAGAGAGAGAGAGAGAGAGAGAGAGAGAGAGAATAAGGAGGACCACTGTGAGGGGGAAGAGCTATTCAAAGAATGCAACAGGGTGGGGCCGTACTGCTCCTGAGGAACACTCTGTGTGCTGCGTAGTGTGGAGGAGGGACAGAAGTTCAGATTCACGACGTAATCTAAATGAATCAACAGAGACACCTCTATGGGAGAAGAGCACCACAGAAACCTCCTCCTCCTCCTCCTCCTCCTCCCCCCGTCTGAAGGAAAAATAAACCTTCTCCACGGTCTATTCCTGTCTGAAATGGGCGTTACTTCCCGTCAGATGTTTTTGTAGAAACATAAATGGTAAAGCTGACATAACTTTGGGTCAAGGGCAAAGGGAGGCGCCGTGGTTCCAGAAAAAGAGAATAAACAACCAAATGAGATGAACACGCCTGTGTTAGGAAGCTGTTGTGACATAATCATTACAACATCCCCTAACTCTTCTTCCTCTTTAACACACACACACACACACACACACACACACACACACACACACACACACACACACACACACACACACACACACACACACACACACACACACACACACACACACACACACACACACACACACACACCGCATCTAGTTGTTTGCTATTAATTTTAATGCGGTCGCTCTGCTTTAAGGTTGGAGGAATTAAAGGAGAGATAAACTGCCTCTAGAGATGTGTTGTCTAACAGCCGGCAGTAATAGAAGGGAACACACGTCGTTTTGGCGACAGCGAGCCAGATAGTCGGGGTCGGGTATGGAGACAGGAGGCCCGGCAGAGGCGATAAGGAGGCCCAGCACTCACGGGATTGAGGCCCGAGATAAGAGCCCCGAGCTGTCGCTGGATGACTTTATCTTATGGCACCCGCTGGAGGGGGGGGGGGGCAGTACTGGGGCTGGAGTGGGGCCAGGGGAGCAAGATGGGTCCGGGGGTCGAAGCTAGAACATGAACTGAGACACTGCGGTGGGGCTTCTGGATAGGAGGGCTAGCTAGGCAGAGGCACGTCAGAACGCAGGGTCCTGCCGCAACCCCGACACGGCACCCTGTCACACTCATGCCACCGCCTAATTTATTACCAGGGAGGACAGACTGAGAGGAAAAAAAAGGATCACATGAGCGCAAGACAGAGCTAGACAGAGAAATACGGCACAAAGGCTTCAATTCTGCTTTCTCACTGGTGGCGACGGCTCAGTAAACCAGCTCACAGAATGGCTCCCGGTTAATTAAATCCCAGCTTATAAGTGGTGCTTTGGGAGAGAATGTGGGGAGAAGAAAAGGGGGCTGGGGTTATAACGCGTTTCAGCATGCGACTACAGTCCCCGACTAACACCCTTATACCTCTATCCCTGTGCTCTC
>NW_027176423.1:0-15000 GCF_023349555.1 Cebidichthys violaceus | reverse complement strand
CGGCGTCTCACCGACACTTACCTTCGTCGAGAAGCCGCTCCAGGTGCGTGAAGATGCCGCAGAGATTTGGCAAACTGGTCATGAGCTTCTTCTCGTTTAATAACTGCATCAAATAGTCGGGACTCGGCCTCGGTCGCTCCTTCACTTCGACCTCTCCGACCATCATCTTTGCGGCGAGAGCGGAGAACAAACACCGTGAAACAGAATCCTCTTTCAGGGAAAAGGAGAAACAAAAAACGAAAAAGAAAAAAAAAAAACTTGCGGCTCCAATCCGTCGCTTCCCTCCTCCGCGAGACGAGAGGACTCAGTAAACCCCCTAAAAACTCAGGTCGGTTTGTTCTTGTTGTTCGAGTGCAGAGGGGACAAAAAAAGAAACCCGTTATCTTCCTTCCAGAGACTCGTGCGCCGTACTCTCCTCTACGCCGTGTGCGCTCGGGGACGTTCGATTCCACCACTGTGGGCGCGAGAGACCGATCCACCGGAAAGGTCCCATCCTCCTCCGCGGCTATTGGTCAGTGGGGCTTTCGGTGGACTAATGGGAGAACCAATGAGCGCTCAGATCGTAGCCAGCGGGGTGGAGAGGGGCGGGTCTGTGGAATGATGGACAGACGTGTGGGCCAATGGAGGGCAGTGCGCAGGAATGCACACAATGCCCCTGAAGTGTTGTCAACACAGAACAGCACGTATGTCTTTCTCTCTCTGTGCCCTCACTTAGAGCAACATTGAATCAGTTAAAATGTCTCCAATAATTATATATGTATACATACATATATATATATATATATATATATATATATATATATATATTTATTTCTGAACTAATCGTACAGCACTGTCTTCAGTGGTCTCATCATTTAAACACTAAAAGAAGTGTCCATGACTATACTGAGAGGGAACAGTGGACATCAAAGTAAGTCTTTTAAAGAGACAGAGTTAGGATTCCTCTTGATCTTATATGTATTAACACTCACAGCCTCTTCCCTTCCTATATCTGCTCCAAAACCTTTCTTTTTTTTGCCAGTTCCAACTGGTTTTATGTTGCTTCCGTTTCTCCCTCCTCTATGTTACACACGATCTTTAGCACATTCAGTGTGAAAACAACATTCCAGCGAGTGACTACTGGAACACATCGGCCCATTCGACACATTGATTTCCAAAGGTCTAGTGTGATTTCTGTGGTTTAGCAGCGACTAATCTGGTACGGACTAGTGATCTGGTTTGAAGAGTCACACGTGGGTTGAATGTGTGTTCAATCTCCCACTTCACACACTGTGTGTGTGTGTGTGTGTGTGTGTGTGTGTGTGTGTGTGTGTGTGTGTGTGTGTGTGACAGGTATACTTGCCAAGACCAACCAAATCAGACTTTGGGTTTTCATGTGTACGCTTCACATTTGGGTGCCGGGAAATGAAAAAAAGAGAATCCTGTGCAACATTTTACAAGATAGCTTTTGTTGCTCCAGACTTGTACATGTTGTTATCTGTCTTGGGAGCGATTGATCAACGTTCCAGTAATCAATAGCGCCTTTTCATTGTCCTGTCCTTGGGAGGACCTCTCTACATATCCTCTGAAGATTAACATCCCTGATCAATGGCACACACACAAACACGCTACCTCCTCTCACATCCTGCTTAGTGTGAAAATAAACCACGACTGGTCCGCTTTTTATTTAAACAGCTGTTGGCTGAGAGGGGCCCAACTAAACCTGAGCCCTGACCTTGGCCACCCTTCAATTTGTCCAGTCGCCGCTCACCCGCTCACGTCTTTGTAAACGTCGTCCCCACGCTGGGCGCACGAATGCTCAAACAGCTGCACTATGACCTTCTGGCTGCAGAGTGTCGCCACTGTGTTAGCATAGAGAATAGTAAATTAAATCCAAGCGCTCAGTATTAGTGCAGTGCGTCCAATAAATTGATGAAAGAACACTCGATCCGATGATGTCCTGGGACAAGTTTAATTAGACTGAAGCTATGTCCATGCATCATTAACGTAAGTGACATATGCCACCCACTTACAACATGTATACAGATTGTAAACTTGCTTACACAGAGAAAAAAAAACAACATGTCCCGAAAACAGATTTTCGATCAGTCTTCTGGTCCCAGATAATCTCATTTGTCAGTGCAGCAGGCGACAGGAGGCTCCACATCAAAGCAGGGTGACAGATACAGTTCCCTTCACAACCTGGATCCTGCTCTGCCCTCCAGCCAGCGTATACGTACAATACAACACGTTATTGATGTAATGATGGTCGCCTGGGGGCTTTTGTCTGTAACTGCCCGCTATACATCGACATGACAATGATGTCATTTGATTGGATTTAACAGCGGAACACCTGAAGTGCACCACCACCGTGTCCACGGTCTTCTGGTATTTACCACCGTCACCATTTCACCCAGAGACCACGGGGAAACACCTCCACCATTTAAACAGGACGTGTAATATTAGTCCCGTCATCCAAATGGTCTGCAATATCAGCGCGCCATCTTAAAGCAGGAGTGAGAAAACATCCCTTGAAGTGAATCGCTGATACGGGATTGTGGTGGATAAGAGTGAGCAGATAGGCAGAGGGAATGAGAAACCACATTTTTCATGTGACTTGGAGATAGCTAAATTGTTCATGGTGTTGACTTTATGTTTCTATATCTTTCCCCCTCCCGTAGTCTTTGAATATAAGCGCCAGAAAAAGTCACAGACTTCTTGCATCAAAAAGAATGTGGCATTTATTCTGAGCTTTGAAAATGGGTTTAGTTCTTATCTCAGCGGTGTGCATGGTAATTTGCAACTCGCCTAGCGCTCATTCTTCTGAGTTGGGTCACATACGGCTTCTGTGTGTGTTGATGTGTGTGTGAAATAGAAATGCAGAGTTAGAGAGACGCGGTGTTAGACAGGCAGAGCATATTTAAATGTGTGTGTGTGTGTGTGTGTGTGTGTGTGTGTGTGTGTGTGTGTGTGTGTGTGTGTGTGTCTCCTGACAGCCCCAGAGTAAACAGTAACGATATTAATCCCCCCTTTCCCCCTTGCCCTTGTGTTTTCGTCATTTTTAATAACACGGTTTCTATTGAACAATTAATCCAATTAACGAGGATCCAGATAATTAATGAACATGCGTTTAGCCCCTTTTGAAAGGAGGATGTTAGCTCACTCACAATGAGCTTGGAGAGCGCCCTGGGTTTTCAACTGAAAGTGTGCAGACGGAGACAATGGGGCCCTCGGTAGGGGCCCCGTAGCCGGTTGCGGCCGTCCTCGGGGGCCACAGCCGCAGGAGAGCGAGTGTGAGCCGGTGAGTGTGGAGCGATAACGGCTGTAGCTCCGGAGGCCCACGGGCTCTGATAACACGCAGACATACAAACAAGAACATCTTTTCCTTCTTCTGGCTTATAGTTTGGGGACTGTGGAGGGGGGGGGGGGGGCGCTGGCAGAATCTGGGTCATTTACATTTCGAGGAAGGTGTGAGCACAGCGCAACAGAAATAAATGTCCTTCTAGCAACCGCAGCACATACAGAGCATACACACAGTGTACCTATAATTCATTTTAACTCGTATCACGAGCATGACGTGACAAATGCCCCGTTCCTGCTCCTGTTAATGCGCCGGTGCACCCGTACTTATTTGTGTGCATTCGTTATTGTCAGTGACTGAACATTATTTATTCGTCTTGAAATCTCCCGAAGCAAGGATTGTAGACAATAAGGATGAAGAGGACGGTTGTGTTAGCGAAGGCGAGGGTGGGAGCCGTAGTTCTACGTTAGCGGTGTTGTAGATCTCATCTGTAAGAAGTCAGTACCTTTGAAGGCCTCTGTACCTCTTTGCCAGCACTCATTTTACAGTATGTCAATATAATGATCACACATTAGAGTTGTTGCCATTTAACTGTATCTCTGTTTATTGTGACGACTTTGGAATCATAAAACTCAACGATCAATCCGAGTCCCAGTGCGGCAGCTCAGGAAGCAGTTATGAGATCAAATCACTGTTTAATGCTCGTTCAACACAAAACAGAAACATATGTAAACAAGAACTTAATTATGACTGATTGTTCTTTCAACACATCAGTGATCAGGGAGAGCAGGAAGTGATAGAGAAAGAGAACAAAAAGAGAGGCGATCGAGCCGTTCTCCTACCGTTCACCATGAAGAAGTACCTAAAAATGATCCAAATGTAGACGTTGGAGAACTGGTTCTACAGGACCAGAAACATCCACATCACAGCTGAGAGTGAGGGGCCGGTGTGACGGGTAGACCGCTGTCCAGCATCACACCTACCTGCCCACTGGATTACAGGGATTACAGGGATTACAAGGAGGGCCAAACCTGTTCCACACATCGGCTTTTTCAAACTTTAGTTTAGACCTAGTCTGAGCTTTTAAAGTATTGTGAAAGTGTTGCTTAGTTGATGAGTGCTCGCCACACAGGAAGTGCGTTTTGCTCAAGTGAGAAGACTTTTTTATGCTCAAATTACACCTGGCATGAGGCGTATACTATTCACACCATACAGGGAGGAGGGTCGCCTGAAGCAGTGCTACAGTGTGGAGCGATATGAGGGAAAATCTGTCACGTTCCTATGTTTCCCAGAACCCGCAGATATTCAGCGCTCCCTAGCTTGTTAAAGGTCATCTTGGGTATTGTAGTCTAGATGCTCCAGCGGTTTGGCAATCTGGTGATGGAAGTGCCTGTTGGTGCCCAGACAGGTGGGAGAGGGAAGGGGGAGGACGGGGTGACAGCTGGAGCCTCTTGTGTTCGTGGGCTCTGATGGGAAAACATCACCTCCTAAGTCCCGCCTCCGGGCTGCTCATCATCAATCGACAGGCGGAAATGACACACAAATCATGCGTTACCATTTTACAGTAAGGGGCACTTAAAGTGAGCCGAGGGTAAACAAGCCTCACCCGCTCCTCCCTCTTCATTCCGTCCCACGTGGAGAACACACCGGTGTCAATGCAGCTTAGAGGAGTCCAGCCGACGCTTCGTCTGTCCCTCCAATCGTTAACAGTGGAGATCCATTCCTGCTCCGACCGCAGACGCCTGCGTTTGTTTACCTGCTCGTTTGTGCACGCCTGCCAGCAAGTAGCAGGGAAAGAAAAGAGTGTTTGTGAGCGATAAGAGAGGAAGAGGAGGAAGAGGAGGAAGAGGAACAGAGAGGAGGAGGAAGGAGAGTGACAGAGAGAGCGGGAGAATCCTCATTGATCACATCTGTTCAGAGAAGGATTGATCCTGTGGTGTGGTCTGGGATCTAAACACACACACACACACACACACACACACACACACACAGATAAGAGAATCGCTCAGAAACCTTTCCAGTGAATCAGGATTTGAGATTTTAGCAGACTGTAGTAACACTTAAGAGAACCTTTAAAGAGGACTTCACAGGTAGAAAAGAACACAAGCTCCTCTTTCAAAAGTGTGTACATTATTCCTCCACTCTCGAATTAAGCCTGCAAATAAGACACCTGGCCTATAAAGAGGCAGATAGATAAATCTCCATTGTGCTGTCCTTTCTAGCACATGCTCAGTAGCTCCCTGGACGAGCGTGGACTCCGCCTGGCAGACGAGAACAAGACAAATCATTCCCAGGGGGGCATTTATTTCTTTTCCACAGCACAATCCCTCTCATTGCTGGTCCTAACAATCTGCCTTTTGAGACTCTAACAGTGGGAGAAGAAAGACAGCTCAGCCACAGAGGGGACGGGAGGAAAACAGGGAAGGAAGTGATAAAGGGGAAGACGGATGAAGACGTTCTGAACGCTTAATAAATCCTCCGCTGTACGCGGGTTGCATTACAACATGCGACGCACAACCCAACTTTGATCACATTACGTGTGACCCACGTGGATGAATTATTAGATTTGCAACAAGGGGAGACGTCGTACATTCAGCTTGTTTGTTCAGATAAGGGAGCGCGATGATATTGTTAAGTGCCAGTTGTCACTTGTGAGGGAACAACAGATTATCCTACCACCACCTCTTCTTCTTCGTTGGTCTCTCGTTCCTCTCTCTGCAGCTGACTGCTCCTAAATCTCAGGTCTGGCTGGAGACAGCTCTCTCTACCAGGTGACACAACACCCCACTTCCCTCATCCATCCATCTCGTCTCTGCTTCTCCTTCATTTCTCTCTGCACTGGATTCATCTTGGACTTGCAGGTCTGTCTCAGGCCGAATGCATCTCCCTGACTTCCTCTTTGTTCAACATGTTTACTCACTCACTCACTTCCACGCTGCCTTTCCTCCTCTATAATTGTCCTTTTCTTCCTCCCTCTGTCTTAGTCTTTTCTGTACTTTTCTCAATCTCTTTTCCCCCTCCGTCGACAGAACGCTATCGGCGTGTTAGTGTAGCTTTTGTTGTGCAGCTCACTGCAATACAAAAGCCTTTGTTGGCCTGCCACCACTGTGATGTGGTGAGACGGAGATGCAGAAGGACAAACTCCGTGGTGCCAGCTTTCAGAAAGTCAGTGCTCATTCGCAGATAGCGGCTCGACCTGATGTCTGCAGTAGCTGGTGGTGCGAGCCAGGCTGATCTGTGAGGCTGTATGAATTGCGTATAAATTGTCCCGTGTCGGTGCAATGCTCGTGTCCATCAGTGCAATGGTTCGCACGTGTTCCTCGGTGGGAGTTATTGCTGGCTGCAGGGCAGTGGCAGCTGTTGCGAGGGGCCGAGCTAGCTAGGCTAATAATAACCCCGGAGCTGAGCGAGTGTCCGCAGGCCCCGCATCGTCGAGGGTTGACCCTGGGAGTCCAGTTGCAGCGGAGAGTGAGGATTAGGCCAGGTGGAGGATTAGAGGACGCTGTGTCACCCATGTAAGGACCAAGGCAGGTGTGCAGGAACGCTACGCACTCAGTGGTGAAGGGTGGGGTCGAGTGCACCACTCACGCCTTCACCGCGTGGTACATGATGTGTTTTTACCTTGAATTCTGACCTGAGCATGTTTATCAAAGCCGAGATTGATCTAAAGGAGACATATTGTGTTGATGTCCAGGTCTATATTGATTCAATGTTAAAACAACAACTACATCGTCAGCCTAACCTCCCTTCATTCACCGTCTCATCGCTCAATGTTTACTTCCTGTTAGCTGATGTCATTCACACACACTGTAACTTTAACAATGTTTGTGTTTAAACATGTGAAATGGTTTATATATTTTATAGTTGTGACGTCAGCTGGTTTGAATGTATGAATGTATGAATGTCTCCCTGGATTGACGTGTCAATACATTCAGAGTTAATATAGTAGCACTTAGAATATGAGTATATATAATAAAAACACAAACACAACAAATAACACTTGTGTGATACTGGACCTGTGATCTCGTCTCACTTGTCCGGGCTGTGGAGACATGAACAGGCAGATAGACAGAAGACGTTACAGAATGAATAACGTGATCGATACCAAAAATAATAAAACAACTCTGAAATCCTCTCACCTGAAAATAACAGCGTGGCGTTATCTGCGACAGATACGATGTTGTGTTGGGAAGTAGAGCGTGATGCTCTAACCTGTGCTCTGTGAATGAGAAGCAATTCATTCCCTGGTGTAAGTTGGAGCACCGCAGTCACAACACCATCAACTGCTCATTATGACTAAGGGAAGGGTTAGAATATGATGACAGGACACTTTCTGCTCCGTGCTGCCTTTGTTTTTCAGTTCTTTTTCCTCGCCGGAGAACAGAACCAGATAACAGAGGTATTCATGATGTCACGCTTTCAGGCCGTTACGTCTGGACCGGTCATGCGTCGATGCCTGTGATTGGCCAAATAACGTCATTGGTTGCCGCCATTCCCTTCCATGTCACAGTTCACTCTGTGTTGTTGGGTATTGTTTGCCATTATTGTGTGTGTGTGTGTGTGTGTGTGTGTGTGTGTGTGTGTGTGTGTGTGCTTAGACTGTAAGCTCTTGATTGGAGACCATATCCTCCCATGTTCCTCTCCAGACTGTCACCTTTCTTAATGAGCTTCAGTGGGTTTCAGAGGAGGATGAAACGGACACTAGCATTTAATGCCCATTGGCGCCTGTGATGTGACCTAATTGAGCCAAAGCAATCAGACTGCCTGGCCCTTTAAGTGCGAAGAAGTGAAGTGAATTCAAGGCAGTTTCTGTATATTATGGCTTGTATGACATTGGCTCGAAGCAAAACACTACGATGAACAGATGGAGAGCTGTGAGAGTTCTGAAAAACAATATTTGAAGCATTGTGAGAAAGAGCTTAACACAAGCGTTCGCCGTGTTGCACTCTGTCCCGTTGGTTCTCGTCGTCCTCTCTGAGCTCCCCCTCCTCTGCTGGCCAGCTGCTCGCCTGTGGCTCAGTCAGATTGGAGAGGTGAAGCGGGACAGCGGGGCGTCACTGATACAGTTCGACAGAACCGCAGGCTGTTCGGAGTTCGATCAGCTCAGCGAGGTGAAATTGTACCTCCCTTTAACACTAGTTTGTGTGCCTGCAACGTTTCCGTATTTGTTGTATTATGCGGCCGCAGTGATTAAGGTGGATTATGTTTGTGTAGAAAGGGTAGCGCTGCACTGCTTTTTCCTCTTTCACTGCACAGATCAGGCAGCACGGCCGAGTTCAGCGACGTGGAACAGCTATTCAGTAACATTCTATTCATGATGTGCTGAGGTTGAAATACGAGCATTATGAACCTGTCTTCTGCTTGAGAATAGATTCCTCCGCAGGCCTGTAAAGTTGCTTTTGCTGGAGACATGACTTACAATAAGAGATGGTGCAAGTGTCCTTGTGAGTGTCAGAAATCAATTACGCCATGTTTCCCCCGTGGGTCGCAGGGTTGTATATGTATATACGCAAGTGTGTGTCTCTCTGTGTGTGTGTGTGTGTGTGTGTGTGTGTGTGTGTCTGTGTCTGTGTGTGGGGGCTTCCTTTGTGTCAAGAAAGAAGTTTCCACTGTGACTTTAAGGAGAGAGCGCCTTCATCTGCACAGTGAGGAAACACAGAGCTGGTTAAAGATGCCTACTGAGGTACCGGCTGGTCTAGATGGACAATACAAAGAACACACATGTTAACAAAACACACAGAGATGCATGCACCGATCCAGAGGGGTGATTGAGTTCAAAGCATGGCTACCACTGTGTGTGTAAGTGTGTTATCTGAAGGAATGCTGTCGGTCGTCATTCCTCTGCGTCTACGCATGTTTAGACAGGCTCCATCTCCAGCTGGGTCTGAGACAGAAGAAGCACTTGTAGAGCAGGACAAACGACTTTATGGACTGGGACAGAAAAGACCGGCCCGCATCACTGGAATCGCACAGATTGCAAAATATCCCATATTATCTGAGTGAAACTAATGTGTCTTTTGAGCTGCGCTCACACCCTGTGGGCTCGAAAGGTGGCTGTAAAAAGCAAAAAGAAATGTTGCAGCAGTAGTTTGAGAAGTTTCTGTGGACCTGACACTTTTTCCGCCTTAAATCGTGTCACCATTCAGTGGAGTCTACTGGAGCTGACATGGAGTTAAGCTTGCAACAGCTGCTGTTCTCTGCGAAGGAGCAAAAAGAACAAACTTTTTACAGTCGAGCATCACGCAGTGAGCGTCTGATAGCCTAAAGAACAAAAGTTTACTTTTAAATCAATGGAATCTATGTTTCCATACATCGTTAAAGTGTTACACTGTTCCTCTGTTTGAAATAAAGTCACTGTGCATCAAGGATTCCTCATCAGAGAGTTAAATAAATCACTAAAGCAATACAAAAGTGAACAATCCCTGTGTTTCAATGAGGCAAATCTGCTCTGTCAAGCTTGGATTTGTATTAACAAGTGATAGTGATAAATACACAGATACACAACGTGTGAATTGCACTGAATTTAATATGTGTTGAACAGAATGTGTACACATTAAAAAGCAGAGGGAGCAGAGAGGCAGGAGCAGCGGAGAGAGGACTAGGGTTAGGGCTCGGATAAAGAAAGGGATGAGAGAAGAGCTGGAGGCAGATACACAAGGACTGAAGTCAACAATCCCCCTCCTCATTTGGTCATGCAGGACTGGTAGGTGGGCACCATGTATTTGCTTTTTAGGAAGGCATCCCTTCCTCCGTGGCGCTCAAACAGCTCCAGAGTCTCACCGATCAGTTGACCGATGTTCTCTCCCCCCTGGCCGTACTCGTCATCTCCGATGTCTGGGGACGAGGACACAGAGTCAGACAGACGGCGTGACAAGAACAAAGATATTTAGGCTCAGTCGGGGTCATGGCAGACTGAGCTCCGTGTCGAGGCTCACAGAGCTCCCCCTGTGGCCACGCTGCAACGCTGCAACGCTTTGCAGCCGACAGAGTCGGCAAATGCCATCCTTCCATCTGACTTCGACTCCACCGGACGGACCGAAGTTGATTTTCTGTAACGCTGTGGTCAGTTGGGACTGGACGGCAGCGGTGTTTTTAAAGTGAAGGTTTAACGAGGCGAAGGACGTACGAGTTAGTGACGCTCTGCTGTTGCACAACGCTGCGTTGATGAGCGGTGACCTGGAGTCAGCTCCACAGGTAGGAATGTGTGTGTGTGTGTGTGACTGATGTTTGGATCTGTATTCAAATCAGAATCTGAAACAGAACAAATTCAGCAGATTCCAAACGTCCAATAATGACATTTTGTTCATTTCATTTTTCAGGTGTGTTCAATGAAAAACAGAGTCAGAGAGAGTAACACACTTGTGGCCAATCACAATATGGCAAGAAAGCTGCAGAAACCCCCCGAGGACACACACACACACACACACACACACACACACACACACACACACACAGTGCAGTAAAACACACAGAATTGTACAATAGAGCTCTAGAGCGCTGAGGGAACTTGTTATCGAAAAAACATTCCTGAGGTGTCCAACCTCCACTCCTTCCTTCTTCCTCCCTTTCAGCAGCAGGCACACTTAAACACACACACACGCACACACGGACACACGCACACACACACACACACACATACACACACACACATCATGACTTTATCAGCACACAGCAAACTGCCAATCTCATGGCATTGCACTGGGGCCTCAAAACACTTTTCAGAGGGAAGTAAATATAGAGAGGAATGAAGCGTGCGCACACACACACACACACACACACACACACACACACACACACACACACACACACACACACCACTGCTAAACTACTAAATATCCTGGAGAGAAAATGTGGATTTATTTCTTGAGGTTATAAAATGACAGAAAGAAAAACAGTGTTCACTTGACACAAAGAGGAGAGGAGAGAAGAGGAGAGGAGAGAAGAGTATCATGAAGTCTGACTTCTTCCTATCACTCCATCCTTTATTCTCTCAGTCTCTAATCAGACTCAACTCTCTCTCTCTCTCTCTCTCTCTCTCTCTCTCTCTCTCTCTCTTCCCCCCTCCCATGCATGGCCTCCTCATTAAAGCACAAAGAGAGCCGATCCCATAAAGTGGGCTGTTAAGCAGTAACACGTCTATGATCTCAGTCTGCAGCACTTGCTTTCTGCTCAGGATCCTTTCTCCTGTTTCAGATGAAAGCGACGGGGGGAGAATTCTCCAGCCGCGATTTGACCGTTTGTTAGCCTCGATGCAGTGCAACTTAAACAGCTCTGGCTTTATTCAGCAGCTATTTTCTGTTTTCCTTTCAGAGAAAGGCGGACAGAAACAGCACAGAATCAGGAATGCAGCCTTTAAGAAAAGCTTGTTTTATTCTGGAGCTGCCCACAACAGAGGCGTCTGCCCCCTACTAGTTAGTCCAATCTGAAATAGCATCTAGAACGCAGCCATGTGAGCAATAAAAGAAAACAGGCAACGCAATGAGGGAGTGTGTGTGTGTGTGTGTGTGTGTGTGTGTGTGTGTGTGTGTGAATAAAGTGACAGGAGTCACTCTTACAGTCTGTTTCATCTGCATGCTGTAACTGTGTGTTGGTGTGGGTTAAGAAGCCAGGCCCGTGGAGAGCCACCCTCTGCTACAGTGAAAATGAGCAGCCAAAGCCAGGCCAGAGGGAGAGCTCTGGCCTCCAGACTACAGAACACGGGGAGTCGGAGAAGAGGTGCGGCTCGGGAACCGGCGAAGCTCAGACCCGTTTACTGGGGCCTGCAGGGGGGACCGAGGAGGTCCAGCAAAGGGGGAATTGTTGCTGTTGCTATACTGAGAGTTCCAGCCCTTCCAAGTGCATTTCTAATGCGGAGCCGTCAGGAGGCCAGCAGCATCAAAAGGAAGAGGCCAGAGGAATTTGCAACGATTCTCAATATTTAAAGAGGAGAAAAGGGAAAAGTGTGTTTAAGCAGGGATAGAGGGGAGGGAGGGAGGGAGGGAGGGAAGGAAGGAAGGGGGAGAGGGTGTTAAGAGCTGCCTCTGCACACGGCCTTCAGCAAAATAACTTTCACTCTTCTTCTTCATTCCTCCTCTCCCTGTCTTTTTTCTCTGCTTACGGCAATATCTGCAACCCAGGGCAGACAAAAAAAATCTTTAAAAACAATCATAATAAAAAAACTCCCGCTCTGTGAACACAAGGAAAAGGACCCGATAGCAGGAGAGAGCTGTCTGTCCTCTGAGGGGGAGGGAGGGTCGATACAGACCCAGACAGGGAGCACTGAGAGACACTGAGGGACACTGAGAGACGCTGAGAGACACTAAGAGATGCTGAGGGACATTAAGAGACACTAAGGGACAATGAGAGACACTGAGGGACACTGAGAGACAATGAGAGACACTGAGAGACAATGAGAGAAAATGAGGGACACTGAGAGACAATGAGAGATGCTGAGGGACACTAAGAGACACTAAGGGACAATGAGAGACACTGAGGGACACTGAGAGACAATGAGAGACACTGAGAGACACTGAGGGTGAAGGAAGACAAGGACAGTGGCAGAGAAAAAGGTCCGTCTGTGTCTCTCTCTGTCCGTCCGTCCTCCTTTTCTTAAGACAACAGGGGCTGTGTCTCTCTGGGTCTGCTGTGATTTCTGCTGAACCTCACCAGACCAACCCTAAACTAGCACAACAACAGCTGCAGCCTCCCCCCCTCCTCCTCCTCCTCCTACTCCTCCATGTCTCATTCCCCACGGTCCTAAACAACCTGTCTTCGCACATCAAGCTGAAGACAGGCAGTCTTAAGCGTTTCGTCCGAACTAATTTCAAATATATGAGTGGATGTTTAGTGTTGGGGAGCGTAATGGACGGCGACTGTAAGGGCAGCTGTCCTTCAACCCCAGCTTAAGATCTGCGAGGCTAGCGAGCATCATGTGTGTGTTGCCTGGTTGTAATCCTCCTCTGCTGCCAGGGACCGGGTGACACACACACCGCAGCAGCTTTGGGAAGTTTAACTCGGAATTCCGAATCAACCGACCTGCCATTGTTTCTAATCAACTTCCCCCTGCGTGTGGAAGTTCCTTAGGAAAGCAGCTTAGAGAGGAGGCTCCCCAACACAACAGCTGTTTGATCAGAGCAGGCAATGCAGAGGAGAATCAATGAAGGAGAGAGACCTGTTCCTGGTCCTGTTCTTCTTCTTTTCTGGGTGTTTGGCCTTGTTTGAAAAAGGAAACGGAAGAATGAAGGTTACGAGTGCGATGGAACAGCTCGAGTGCCAGGAATACTTTGTGCAGACGTTACACGCTGAGGCTGTAATGAGAGCATGTGTTGTCATTCTTTCATATCACCAACCACACTCACTGATAACCCTCCAACCTCAGAGCTCCATATCAGTGTAAGACCGAGCACATCTTCTTCTTTCCTCATTTATATCAAAGCTTGATAAAACAAAGATGTTTCCCCTAGGGAATCAATGAGAAATATGAAACAAAAATCACTTTTAAAAAACTTGCTGTTCAGCTTGAAAACAATTAATTTGTTCTTCTTTTTAGCTGGTAGAAGTTGAGAGCACGGTGGAATAAGAACCAACATTCAGCTAGCTAACTAGCCAGCTGCTATATGAGCACAATTAAGCAACTTACTGCTTCATCTACACACCGCTGTCACAGCGTAGGAAAGCACATCGCTATCACCAGACGATCGGCCGTTAACACCGATTCACCAGCTTTTGTGATGTGCTGATGGCTTAGATTCAAGTCCACAGGAGGAAGAGACCAGGCCTGTGCTGTGGTTGTATGCTGTGTGGTGACAGAGGGGGTCTGATTAGAGCGCATTAACATTCTTTCTTTTCATGACGTAGATTAGTCCCAAACAGTCGACTCTATCTCAGCGCACGCCTTGCAAGATCAGGGCTGAGAACAGTAGACGGTGTGGAGAGACATGTTCAACCCACGAAATGACGTTTTTTAATACATTTGGTAAGAAATGTCAATATTAACAGCAGCATTGGTGTGTGTCATCACAGTACAGTCATACCTTTAGTTTACAGCTAAGTTTACTTCAACACAATGTACATTTTACATGGATGATGTAAAGTAAATACTATCTAGATATATGTGGATGCTATGTGTGAACCATAAGAACAAAGACAGGGAGAGGAGTGTGTGGCAGAGGGTGTGTAGGTGTGAGGAGGTGGAGAGGAGTGAATGAGGCCACGAGGGGAGGCCTGTGCTTAACAGCAGGGCTCTAATTAAAAGGGCCTCACAGTTGGGCGCCAGGCAGGCCTCTCATAAAGAGACTCACACTCTGGCAGAGAGGTGGGAGACACCAGGTGTGTGTGTGTGTGTGTTCTCCAAACCACAGGTGTCTGCAAAGGAAAGGCAGCGAGACAGTGTGAAAGAGAATATCCTAGCAGAATGCATGTTGCCTTTTCTGTGGGTATTGTTTGTACACATGCAGACACACACACGTGGAGATGCACACACACGAAGAAAGAGAATAAGTGTTCCTCCATAACTACATGTGACAAGGACAGACACAGCGAGGGAGCGAGGGAGCGAGGACTTAGTCTAGTATGACCAGTGGTGGAAGTAAACATAGTAATATGCTGAGCCCGCTGGTCAGATGTCATGTATGTACCAGTATGCATGTGTTGATTGAAATACAGTCTAGTGCTGTTATCGTCTGATTTCTCTCTTCATGTCTTTTCTCAGAATCACTTCTTTTCTCTGATACTGATTCTTT
>NW_027176422.1:50000-76432 GCF_023349555.1 Cebidichthys violaceus | reverse complement strand
TCTGTTTCAAGTCCTCGATGAATCTGTCCATCCTGTTTTCAGGAAGGTGGTATTGTCTGTGAAGCAGCACAGTGAAATCTTCACTCTCATCTTAAATGATGGCAAACACCAGTAAAACCAGATTAGACCGGATTAGACCGGATTAGATAAGAAGAAGATTTACCAGTTATTGCGTGAGAAAGTTGTGGCAGCAAAGCACAATGCAGAAATAAAAAGGTTTTAGTGTCTCTGAAACCCTCGGATCTCAAGAGGAGAGGCCTCACCCTGTTCATGCTGCAGGCTTCTGTAGTTGGTTGTGTAATGTGAATAAGAATATAAGTTATTAATAAAGTTAATAACTTATAATAATAACACCTCCTCTTCATGAACATAACATCTTATAATCAACATAGTTGTTCCTCATCGTCCGTTCACAAAATCTCAGAAATTAAGATTTGAACTAAAAGTCCCTTAAATAATATGAAAATGAAGAATTACACATTTCATCTCACTTCAATCGTGTCACAGAGAAACAATGATGTGTCTTATGATGAAAACAATCTGCTGAACAATGTTGATCCATGCCTGAGGCTTTATAAGAGGCTTCAGAATGATTGTTAGTTTTCAGTTGTGAATGTTAAATAATTCAACTTTGAGCTTCACTTCTTCCTCATATTTTAAAAGATCACGTAATCATACCTGGCCTCATCTGTGGAAGTTTCCATCACGCAGCTTCTGAGTACACCTGTGTGTGTGTGTGTGTGTGTGTGTGTGTGTGTGTGTGTGTGTGTGTGTGTGTGTGTGTGTGTGTGTGTGTGTGTGTGTGTGTGTGTGGGGATGGAGAGAGAGAGACATGGATAATATAGGGCAGAGAGAGGGAGGTCTGGTCTGGTCTGGTCTGGTCTGGGTTGGGTTGGGCGGGTCAGTGCAGCAGCATTTGATTGTAAATAAGAGAGGAGTCAGTTCACACGCCGATCAAGTGACTGCCGGGAACAAGCGAGCCATTTGAATCAGGTGGCTATCTCCCTATCTGAGAGATCAGAGCCCTGTCACCCCCCCCACCGGCCTCCCCCTCTGCTCTCGTCATTGTGTGTCACACACACACACACACACACACACACACACACACACACACACAAGTGAAGTGACATGTCCCTCCCTGCTGGCTATAAGGGCAGGCAGAGTGGCTGGATGAGATTTCACTGTCTCACATTAGAAGAGGTGAGGAAAGGAGGAGGAAAGAGGAGAGGAGGAAAGAGGAGAGGAATACCCCCCGCAGTACTACACCCCCTTCTGTTACTGGCTCTGTTATCTGAAGTACTACAAGACAACAGTGTGTGATGTAGAGATACTACGCATGCATGTAGTGCACTACTTCTTCTTGAGGTGTGTTCCTTTAAACAGAGGAAGTGATCTGAACCCTTGTTCTCACTGATTCATCCCTCATGTCTTCAATGAATTGATTCATTTTTAAAAGCCAGTTAAATAAATGTGTTCTCTTACATAAGATACAATCTGCAGATCTTCATAGTTGAGAAGCTGGAATCAGCTTCTTTTCTTGATAAATGTCTTCAATTATTTATTGATTATCCAAATAATTGCCAATTGATTTTTACATTGATTGACTAATTGATTAATCAATTAATGATTTCTACATCAAACTAAATAAGTGTTTAATTTGATATATACTAACTAATAGTCCCTTCTGCTCTGAGCACTAAACCACTGCAAGCTCTTCTTTTAGTCTGGTTGTCATAATAAAGGATGAAATATGGATCAAATAAAGCACAAAAGGAGACACACACACACACTTTTTTATGTCGTGTCTTGACAACGACCCCCAGGGGAGACGATGATGTGTGACAGCTGCTGCCTGTTCATATTGATTAAATGACAGCCGGGATCATTTACCGATTTACCGACTGACGGAGCTCAAATGTGAGACGCAGCCCTGAGGGGAGATCAGGCCTGTTCACAACGTCACCTCTACCCACTGTGACACACATTAATACACTGTTCACAACGTCACCTCTATCTCACTGTGACACACATTAATACACTGTTCACAACGTCACCTCTACCCACTGTGACACACATTAATACACTGTTCACAACGTCACCTCTATCTCACTGTGACACACATTAATACACTGTTCACAACGTCACCTCTACCCACTGTGACACACATTAATACACTGTTCACAACGTCACCTCTATCTCACTGTGACACACATTAATACACTGTTCACAACGTCACCTCTATCTCACTGTGACACACATTAATACACTGTTCACAACGTCACCTCTATCTCACTGTGACACACATTAATACACTGTTCACAACGTCACCTCTATCTCACTGTGACACACATTAATACACTGTTCACAACGTCACCTCTACCCACTGTGACACACATTAATACACTGTTCACAACGTCACCTCTATCTCACTGTGACACACATTAATACACTGTTCACAACGTCACCTCTACCCACTGTGACACACATTAATACACTGTTCACAACGTCACCTCTACCCACTGTGACACACATTAATACACTGTTCACAACGTCACCTCTATCTCACTGTGACACACATTAATACACTGTTCACAACGTCACCTCTATCTCACTGTGACACACATTAATACACTGTTCACAACGTCACCTCTACCCACTGTGACACACATTAATACACTGTTCACAACGTCACCTCTATCTCACTGTGACACACATTAATACACTGTTCACAACGTCACCTCTACCCACTGTGACACACATTAATACACTGTTCACAACGTCACCTCTACCCACTGTGACACACATTAATACACTGTTCACAACGTCACCTCTACCCACTGTGACACACATTAATACACTGTTCACAACGTCACCTCTATCTCACTGTGACACACATTAATACACTGTTCACAACGTCACCTCTACCCACTGTGACACACATTAATACACTGTTCACAACGTCACCTCTACTCACTGTGACACACATTAATACACTGTTCACAACGTCACCTCTACCTCACTGTGACACACATTAATACACTGTTCACAACGTCACCTCTACCCACTGTGACACACATTAATACACTGTTCACAACGTCACCTCTACCCACTGTGACACACATTAATACACTGTTCACAACGTCACCTCTACCCACTGTGACACACATTAATACACTGTTCACAACGTCACCTCTATCTCACTGTGACACACATTAATACACTGTTCACAACGTCACCTCTATCTCACTGTGACACACATTAATACACTGTTCACAACGTCACCTCTATCTCACTGTGACACACATTAATACACTGTTCACAACGTCACCTCTATCTCACTGTGACACACATTAATACACTGTTCACAACTCTTCAGAACAGAGACAGGACAGGATAGAGGACATAATGAGGCGGATCAGGACTGGGTGTTATAGGACAAGACGGGAGAGGACACTGCATTATAGGACAGAACTGAAAACAAAAAACAGGACACTATTGGACAGGAAAGGACAGGATGTGATAAGGACAGGGGAGGGGAGGATAGGACAACAGGGACAGTCCAGGACACATGGCTGTCTCCTCTCCATGCTTTAGTTTTGTGTCCCTGTGTGTCCCCGTGTGTGTGTGGTGAGTCAACACCACTGGCAGTGCTGGGACAGACGGGACATTTGCTGCTGCCAACCGTCCCAGCACTGCGTGTCTTCGGCTGGCCGTGTGCATGCAGAACGTGTGGCCTTGGGAACGAGCCAGGTGAGGCTGTTGAGCTCAGATTAAAGCAGAGATGGATCAACCACGTCAGGCTCTGGGCCGGTGGGCGACAGCTAGCCCGGGGACACGGACACTATTGATTTTGAGTCTCCATCCATCAGATCTCTCTGAATCGCTCTCCTCAAGGCTCATGCACACAGTAAAACATTTACTATTGCGTGTGCGCACACACACACACACAATGAGGACAGACCGCGTTTCTTCAGACACGTCACTCTGTCTACGTCTCACACTCGGTAGTCTTGTTGGGACTCTTCTGTGTGTGAATCTCTGCTGGCAGGAATGGCCCTCTGGCCATGTTTCCTGACGGGCCTACAGGATATTTAGCAGCACGGAGGGAGGTCCGTACGACACTTGAAGGAAGCTATTAGCAATAAAATGTCATATACTGAGTGGTTTACAGCTCGTGAAGAAGCGCAGCCCCGGAAAAAGTTTAAACGTATTGGTTCTTACACAACCCCAGAGATCCCTCTGTGCTGTAGATGATCCAATAAAACTTAACTTTAACAAATGACAGAAGATGAAATGTCAAGAGAAACTAGCATAACGCTTCACTGGATCCTGTGGTTCTTTCCTAATATGTTCCTATTCATAAATATGAAAGATATTCACAGCTTCATCTAAGCTTGGAATGAGCAGGACTTTTACCTCTGGGTGCTGAAAACAACGTTTCCCACTTTGCACCAGCAGAGAGGGAATAATGTGAGTTGAGTAAAAGTTGTACATTCTGTCTGAACGCCGGAGGGAAAACGTAAAAGATGAAAATCTGGAAAACAAACAAACAGACAGCCTCAGTGTGGACGGTGGACGGTGGACGGTGGGAGGGGACGTCTGTATGGGAGCCGCTGCCTAATAAGGCTAAATACCAGACTGTGAATAATCTCCCAGTAAACTGTCGACTCATGAAAAACACAGAGATGCAACAGCAGCAAGTCTCGCTTTCTGCCCCCCCCCCCCCCCCCTTTACCAGTGTGTGTGTGTGTGTGTGTGTGTGTGTGTGTGTGTGTGTGTGTGTGTGTGTGTGTGTGTGTGTGTGTGTGTGTGTGTGTGTGTGTGTCTCTCTCTGTCCACACCGCTCTCTCTTTCTCCTCTTTCTTTACTTTCTCGCTCCTGCTCTCCTCCTCCCCCTCGTCCTCCTCCCCCTCCTCCTCGTCTCGTCTCAGTAAGTAGGATAAGGCTTGGAGAGCTCTGTCGTCGTGGTAACTGCCAGAAGTATTCAGTTTGAAGTTTGAGGAGGTCAGTTTGCGGGTCACACACACACACACACACACACACACACTCACTCAGAGGACCTGAGAGAGAGGAGGCCCAGGCCCCCATGTGGGCCCTGGCCCTCCATCATGAGGGGGTGAGGAGGGGGATGGATGCAGAACTCTGCATGTAACGGTTTTTGGTACCAGAACCTTTTCAGTCTCTGGGCCTGAAGTGAAGCAGATGACGAGTGTTTGAGTGTCTGACTCTCAATGAGTCTTTTTTGTAATTGGATTTTTTGCAGTTCAGTTACTCTGCTGTTCATTTCCATCGATGCTTTAGGCTCATATTCATATTCATGTTCATATTCATATTCATGTTCATATTCATATCCAATCTGTTTTTAGGAAACAGAAGAAGACCTGAGCGTTCTTAAGAAAGTACAGTCAATAAATCAATAGTAAAATACAGTTAAAGTGAGTTTGATTTACTTTCATGAATCTTTCTTTACGTTTGACTCATAGAATACTTCATAGTGTGTTTTATGATGTATAAGTACCAGTAACAGTCTACAGCGCAGCAGTTTACTTCAGTAGTTCAGTAGTATTATTGACAAAATGTTGTGTCATTATTACAGAAACATTAACATTCAAGCAGCATTTAATATTGTAGCTGGTTACATTTATTAAAATTTATATAATTTATTATTTTAACTACTTTATAGACCTTAAAACTAAACTGTTATTTAGTTTTATAAGCTGATCCTCTCTCTCTCACACTGTAGAAGTGTCTGTAGGTGTAGTCCTCTCTCTCTCACACTGTAGAAGTGTCTGTAGGTGTAGTCCTCTCTCTCTCACACTGTAGAAGTGTCTGTAGGTGTAGTCCTCTCTCTCTCACGCTGTAGAAGTGTCTGTAGGTGTAGTCCTCTCTCTCTCACGCTGTAGAAGTGTCTGTAGGTGTAGTCCTCTCTCTCTCACGCTGTAGAAGTGTCTGTAGGTGTAGTCCTCTCTCTCTCTCGCTGTAGAAGTGTCTGTAGGTGTAGTCCTCTCTCTCTCTCACGCTGTAGAAGTGTCTGTAGGTGTAGTCCTCTCTCTCTCACACTGTAGAAGTGTCTGTAGGTGTAGTCCTCTCTCTCTCACACTGTAGAAGTGTCTGTAGGTGTAGTCCTCTCTCTCTCACGCTGTAGAAGTGTCTGTAGGTGTAGTCCTCTCTCTCTCACGCTGTAGAAGTGTCTGTAGGTGTAGTCCTCTCTCTCTCACGCTGTAGAAGTGTCTGTAGGTGTAGTCCTCTCTCTCTCACGCTGTAGAAGTGTCTGTAGGTGTAGTCCTCTCTCTCTCTCACACTGTAGAAGTGTCTGTAGGTGTAGTCCTCTCTCACACACTGTAGAAGTGTCTGTAGGTGTAGTCCTCTCTCTCTCACACTGTAGAAGTGTCTGTAGGTGTAGTCCTCTCTCTCTCACACTGTAGAAGTGTCTGTAGGTGTAGTCCTCTCTCTCTCACACTGTAGAAGTGTCTGTAGGTGTAGTCCTCTCTCTCTCACACTGTAGAAGTGTCTGTAGGTGTAGTCCTCTCTCTCTCACACTGTAGAAGTGTCTGTAGGTGTAGTCCTCTCTCTCTCACACTGTAGAAGTGTCTGTAGGTGTAGTCCTCTCTCTCACACGCTGTAGAAGTGTCTGTAGGTGTAGTCCTCTCTCTCTCACACTGTAGAAGTGTCTGTAGGTGTAGTCCTCTCTCTCACACACTGTAGAAGTGTCTGTAGGTGTAGTCCTCTCTCTCTCACGCTGTAGAAGTGTCTGTAGGTGTAGTCCTCTCTCTCTCACGCTGTAGAAGTGTCTGTAGGTGTAGTCCTCTCTCTCTCACACACTGTAGAAGTGTCTGTAGGTGTAGTCCTCTCTCTCTCACACTGTAGAAGTGTCTGTAGGTGTAGTCCTCTCTCTCTCACACTGTAGAAGTGTCTGTAGGTGTAGTCCTCTCTCTCTCACGCTGTAGAAGTGTCTGTAGGTGTAGTCCTCTCTCTCTCACGCTGTAGAAGTGTCTGTAGGTGTAGTCCTCTCACTCACACACTGTAGAAGTGTCTGTAGGTGTAGTCCTCTCACTCACACACTGTAGAAGTGTCTGTAGGTGTAGTCCTCTCTCTCACGCTGTAGAAGTGTCTGTAGGTGTAGTCCTCTCTCACGCTGTAGAAGTGTCTGTAGGTGTAGTCCTCTCACTCACACACTGTAGAAGTGTCTGTAGGTGTAGTCCTCTCTCTCTCACACTGTAGAAGTGTCTGTAGGTGTAGTCCTCTCTCTCTCACACTGTAGAAGTGTCTTTAGGTGTAGTCCTCTCTCTCTCACACTGTAGAAGTGTCTGTAGGTGTAGTCCTCTCACTCACACACTGTAGAAGTGTCTGTAGGTGTAGTCCTCTCTCTCACGCTGTAGAAGTGTCTGTAGGTGTAGTCCTCTCTCTCACGCTGTAGAAGTGTCTGTAGGTGTAGTCCTCTCTCTCACACACTGTAGAAGTGTCTGTAGGTGTAGTCCTCTCTCTCTCACGCTGTAGAAGTGTCTGTAGGTGTAGTCCTCTCTCTCACACGCTGTAGAAGTGTCTGTAGGTGTAGTCCTCTCTCTCTCTCACACTGTAGAAGTGTCTGTAGGTGTAGTCCTCTCTCTCTCACGCTGTAGAAGTGTCTGTAGGTGTAGTCCTCTCTCTCACACGCTGTAGAAGTGTCTGTAGGTGTAGTCCTCTCTCTCTCACGCTGTAGAAGTGTCTGTAGGTGTAGTCCTCTCTCTCTCACGCTGTAGAAGTGTCTGTAGGTGTAGTCCTCTCTCTCACGCTGTAGAAGTGTCTGTAGGTGTAGTCCTCTCACTCACACACTGTAGAAGTGTCTGTAGGTGTAGTCCTCTCACTCACACACTGTAGAAGTGTCTGTAGGTGTAGTCCTCTCTCTCTCTCACACTGTAGAAGTGTCTGTAGGTGTAGTCCTCTCACTCACACACTGTAGAAGTGTCTGTAGGTGTAGTCCTCTCTCTCACGCTGTAGAAGTGTCTGTAGGTGTAGTCCTCTCTCTCACGCTGTAGAAGTGTCTGTAGGTGTAGTCCTCTCACTCACACACTGTAGAAGTGTCTGTAGGTGTAGTCCTCTCACTCACACACTGTAGAAGTGTCTGTAGGTGTAGTCCTCTCTCTCACGCTGTAGAAGTGTCTGTAGGTGTAGTCCTCTCTCACGCTGTAGAAGTGTCTGTAGGTGTAGTCCTCTCACTCACACACTGTAGAAGTGTCTGTAGGTGTAGTCCTCTCTCTCTCTCACACTGTAGAAGTGTCTGTAGGTGTAGTCCTCTCTCTCTCACACTGTAGAAGTGTCTGTAGGTGTAGTCCTCTCACTCACACACTGTAGAAGTGTCTGTAGGTGTAGTCCTCTCTCTCACGCTGTAGAAGTGTCTGTAGGTGTAGTCCTCTCTCACACACTGTAGAAGTGTCTGTAGGTGTAGTCCTCTCTCTCTCACGCTGTAGAAGTGTCTGTAGGTGTAGTCCTCTCTCTCTCACGCTGTAGAAGTGTCTGTAGGTGTAGTCCTCTCTCTCTCACACTGTAGAAGTGTCTGTAGGTGTAGTCCTCTCTCTCTCACGCTGTAGAAGTGTCTGTAGGTGTAGTCCTCTCTCTCTCACGCTGTAGAAGTGTCTGTAGGTGTAGTCCTCTCTCTCTCACGCTGTAGAAGTGTCTGTAGGTGTAGTCCTCTCTCTCTCACGCTGTAGAAGTGTCTGTAGGTGTAGTCCTCTCTCTCTCTCACACTGTAGAAGTGTCTGTAGGTGTAGTCCTCTCTCACACACTGTAGAAGTGTCTGTAGGTGTAGTCCTCTCTCACACTGTAGAAGTGTCTGTAGGTGTAGTCCTCTCTCTCTCACACTGTAGAAGTGTCTGTAGGTGTAGTCCTCTCTCTCTCACACTGTAGAAGTGTCTGTAGGTGTAGTCCTCTCTCTCTCACACTGTAGAAGTGTCTGTAGGTGTAGTCCTCTCTCTCACACGCTGTAGAAGTGTCTGTAGGTGTAGTCCTCTCTCTCTCACACTGTAGAAGTGTCTGTAGGTGTAGTCCTCTCTCTCACACACTGTAGAAGTGTCTGTAGGTGTAGTCCTCTCTCTCTCACGCTGTAGAAGTGTCTGTAGGTGTAGTCCTCTCTCTCTCACGCTGTAGAAGTGTCTGTAGGTGTAGTCCTCTCTCTCTCACACACTGTAGAAGTGTCTGTAGGTGTAGTCCTCTCTCTCTCACACTGTAGAAGTGTCTGTAGGTGTAGTCCTCTCTCTCTCACGCTGTAGAAGTGTCTGTAGGTGTAGTCCTCTCTCTCTCACGCTGTAGAAGTGTCTGTAGGTGTAGTCCTCTCACTCACACACTGTAGAAGTGTCTGTAGGTGTAGTCCTCTCACTCACACACTGTAGAAGTGTCTGTAGGTGTAGTCCTCTCTCTCACGCTGTAGAAGTGTCTGTAGGTGTAGTCCTCTCTCACGCTGTAGAAGTGTCTGTAGGTGTAGTCCTCTCACTCACACACTGTAGAAGTGTCTGTAGGTGTAGTCCTCTCTCTCTCTCACACTGTAGAAGTGTCTGTAGGTGTAGTCCTCTCTCTCTCACACTGTAGAAGTGTCTTTAGGTGTAGTCCTCTCTCTCTCACACTGTAGAAGTGTCTGTAGGTGTAGTCCTCTCACTCACACACTGTAGAAGTGTCTGTAGGTGTAGTCCTCTCTCTCACGCTGTAGAAGTGTCTGTAGGTGTAGTCCTCTCTCTCACGCTGTAGAAGTGTCTGTAGGTGTAGTCCTCTCTCTCACACACTGTAGAAGTGTCTGTAGGTGTAGTCCTCTCTCTCTCACGCTGTAGAAGTGTCTGTAGGTGTAGTCCTCTCTCTCACACGCTGTAGAAGTGTCTGTAGGTGTAGTCCTCTCTCTCTCTCACACTGTAGAAGTGTCTGTAGGTGTAGTCCTCTCTCTCTCACGCTGTAGAAGTGTCTGTAGGTGTAGTCCTCTCTCTCACACGCTGTAGAAGTGTCTGTAGGTGTAGTCCTCTCTCTCTCACGCTGTAGAAGTGTCTGTAGGTGTAGTCCTCTCTCTCTCACGCTGTAGAAGTGTCTGTAGGTGTAGTCCTCTCTCTCACGCTGTAGAAGTGTCTGTAGGTGTAGTCCTCTCACTCACACACTGTAGAAGTGTCTGTAGGTGTAGTCCTCTCTCTCTCTCACACTGTAGAAGTGTCTGTAGGTGTAGTCCTCTCACTCACACACTGTAGAAGTGTCTGTAGGTGTAGTCCTCTCTCTCACGCTGTAGAAGTGTCTGTAGGTGTAGTCCTCTCTCTCACGCTGTAGAAGTGTCTGTAGGTGTAGTCCTCTCACTCACACACTGTAGAAGTGTCTGTAGGTGTAGTCCTCTCACTCACACACTGTAGAAGTGTCTGTAGGTGTAGTCCTCTCTCTCACGCTGTAGAAGTGTCTGTAGGTGTAGTCCTCTCTCACGCTGTAGAAGTGTCTGTAGGTGTAGTCCTCTCACTCACACACTGTAGAAGTGTCTGTAGGTGTAGTCCTCTCTCTCTCTCACACTGTAGAAGTGTCTGTAGGTGTAGTCCTCTCTCTCTCACACTGTAGAAGTGTCTGTAGGTGTAGTCCTCTCACTCACACACTGTAGAAGTGTCTGTAGGTGTAGTCCTCTCTCTCACGCTGTAGAAGTGTCTGTAGGTGTAGTCCTCTCTCTCACGCTGTAGAAGTGTCTGTAGGTGTAGTCCTCTCTCTCACACACTGTAGAAGTGTCTGTAGGTGTAGTCTTCTCTCTCTCACACTGTAGAAGTGTCTGTAGGTGTAGTCCTCTCACTCACACACTGTAGAAGTGTCTGTAGGTGTAGTCCTCTCTCTCTCTCACACTGTAGAAGTGTCTGTAGGTGTAGTCCTCTCTCTCTCACACTGTAGAAGTGTCTTTAGGTGTAGTCCTCTCTCACACTGTAGAAGTGTCTGTAGGTGTAGTCCTCTCACTCACACACTGTAGAAGTGTCTGTAGGTGTAGTCCTCTCTCTCACACACTGTAGAAGTGTCTGTAGGTGTAGTCTTCTCTCTCTCACGCTGTAGAAGTGTCTGTAGGTGTAGTCCTCTCTCTCACACACTGTAGAAGTGTCTGTAGGTGTAGTCCTCTCTTTCTCTCACACTGTAGAAGTGTCTGTAGGTGTAGTCCTCTCTCTCTCACGCTGTAGAAGTGTCTGTAGGTGTAGTCCTCTCTCTCACACACTGTAGAAGTGTCTGTAGGTGTAGTCCTCTCTCTCTCACGCTGTAGAAGTGTCTGTAGGTGTAGTCCTCTCTCTCACACACTGTAGAAGTGTCTGTAGGTGTAGTCCTCTCTCACACTAGTGTCTGTAAGTGTAGTCCTTTCTCTCACACACTAGTGTCTCTAGGTGTAGTCCTCTCTCTCTCACACTAGTGTCTGTAGGTGTAGTCCTCTCTCTCACACTCGTGTCTGTAGGTGTAGTCCTCTCTCTCACACTAGTGTCTGTAGGTGTAGTCCTCTCTCTCTCACACTCGTGTCTGTAGGTGTAGTCCTCTCTCTCTCACACTAGTGTCTGTAGGTGTAGTCCTCTCTCTCTCACACTCGTGTCTGTAGGTGTAGTCCTCTCTCTCACACTAGTGTCTGTAAGTGTAGTCCTCTCTCTCACACACTAGTGTCTCTAGGTGTAGTCCTCTCTCTCTCACACTAGTGTCTGTAGGTGTAGTCCTCTCTCTCACACTCGTGTCTGTAGGTGTAGTCCTCTCTCTCACACTAGTGTCTGTAAGTGTAGTCCTCTCTCTCACACTCGTGTCTGTAGGTGTAGTCCTCTCTCTCACACACTAGTGTCTCTAGGTGTAGTCCTCTCTCTCTCACACTAGTGTCTGTAGGTGTAGTCCTCTCTCTCTCACACTAGTGTCTGTAGGTGTAGTCCTCTCTCTCTCACACTAGTGTCTGTAAGTGTAGTCCTCTCACACACTAGTGTCTCTAGGTGTAGTCCTTTCTCTCTCACACTAGTGTCTGTAGGTGTAGTCCTCTCTCTCACACTAGTGTCTGTAGGTGTAGTCCTCTCTCTCTCACACTAGTGTCTGTAGGTGTAGTCCTCTCTCTCACACTAGTGTCTGTAGGTGTAGTCCTCTCTCTCACACACTAGTGTCTCTAGGTGTAGTCCTCTCTCTCACACACTAGTGTCTGTAGGTGTAGTCCTCTCTCTCACACACTAGTGTCTGTAGGTGTAGTCCTCTCTCACACTAGCGTTGTCTGTGGGCTGCATGAAGTGGTCATTGGATCGTGAACTCAGTTTCTACTCTTCTGGCATCACAACATGAATGGTTTGTGTTTCAGAGCCGGTGAGGCTGCTTCACTTCACACCAGGGAGAGGAGACGAGGTTATCGGAGCACTTTGCAGCAGAGATAATTGTCGTTTCTTTTTTCGTACAAACTCTGGTAACTTCCCCCCCCCCCCGTGTCTCTATCCTGGGTGGTTTCTGATGTAAATGTTTTCAGTCAGTTGGCGGCTGAGTCTCAGCAGGTGGTCCACCAAATCCACCGTAACCCCCGGCAACCCCTGTCCAGCCAATCCAAACGCCGCCCTGCCCGCCACTCTGCTTAGTTAGACCTGACAGGACACTGTGTGTGTGTGTGTGTGTGTGTGTGTGTGTGTGTGTGAGTGTGAGTGTGAGAGAGAGAGAGAGAGAGAGAGAGAGAGAAGCAGTACTCAGGACAGGGCTTGTTCTTGGAGTGGTCATTAAAAGTTTATTAAAAAGTCTTCAACTGTCGGGAAAATCTGTTTGAGTATCAGTTGTGGCAATTGTGCATAATGTGTGTGTGTGTGTGTGTGTGTGTGTGTGTGTGTGTGTGTGTGTGTGTGTGTGTGTGTGTGTGTGTGAGTGAGTGTGAGAGCCTAAGCTCACTACTACAGCAACTTACTTCTACTCTTCCTTACCTCAGAAACATAGTCACTTTCTGTTGATTGAGTTTTAGACACGTTGTTGAGAGGCATTCTGGGTAATGTATGGAGTCTCTCCCTGAGGTAGTAGACCCGGTACTTTTAGAGGACAGGTGAGCCTAAAAACACCTGAATAACCTGCAGACTGAAGGAAAGACATCTTTAATGAGCATCATGTAGACTATATCACTACTAGTCGAGACACTTTACATCCTTTTGGGTCAGTTTGTTACTTAAATATCACCACCAAAAACATTACAGTATACTTTTTAAATGAACTAAAACCCCATAAAGTGTGGATACACCCAGTTTATTAAAAACCTGAAACACAATGATCTCTGATGAACCAATCAGTAAATACAGACCTCACCTCTACCAGACACTAAAAACACCAAAGAATCATAAAGTGTCGAGTGAAGTTAATTAATGACGCTCATGTTTAGAATCACTCATTTAACTCGACGTGTTCTCTTTTGTGTAAATGATGGGCTTGTTGGGTTTGTGATGAACTTTAAAGCTTAAAGCATTAGGGTGTATGTTGAAATGATCCCTTCACTAACAGTGTGGTCCTTACAGAGCTCAGCACACCTATTCCTTCGTTTCGTTCCACCTGTTTCTGTTTGTATCTCCCCTCCCTCCCTCTCCCTCTCTTTCCTTCGCTCCTCATGTGAGCGATGTGGTAACGATGACGCCGATCGCCTGAAGACGTTTTTCATCCGTGTGTGAGAGCGGCTGTGGAAGGATGGTGTAAATGTGTGAGCTATCATCAGCTTTGATTGGCTCTGAGTGGCTCTGAGTGCTGGGTCCATCCCAGCCGCTTCCCGGGGTCCTCAGCAGCAGAGCGTTGTGTGTCTGTGAGTGTGTGCATGTTGCCACGCTCTATTTCTTTGTGTGTGTCTCAGGATTTCTGCGGGCAGATATGTGCCAGTTTGACCACATTAAGTCCCTACAAAACCACACCGGGGCATCGGGAACACTGAGTGGTTTTAGTGCAATTCAACTAAATGATGGGGTTGAAACTGTGTGGTGGTTGTTGCCCTGCTGAAGTGTCCTCGAGCAAGACACCAGAGAACCTTGTGTCAAAAAAATTTCACACAAGTCTCACTGAGGTCTTGTACCTCCAATGAATTCATATCTGTGCACACCAGCAGTTCAAAGGAGGAAATGGACAACCGAGACATGCTTTGTCTGTACGTAACAAATAAATGGAACCAATAAACAGGTCACTAATAAAGAAAGATGGCTACTCGTTTCCTCCAGGCCTGAGAGGAAGTATCATCAACCCAATTACACAACTCCTCCCGCCTTCTCCCAGCTCCATACATTCCAAAGACAGCACTGAAAGGCTGCCTGTTAATGTTTAACCAGGCTATGCAAAGACCCAGTCCGATAGTTGAGCCTATGAGCAAATAGACTGTGTGTGTGTGTGTGTGTGTGTGTGTGTGTGTGTGTGTGTGTGTGGGACAACAATCGGTTTCATGGCGGACGTGTACGGACTGTTCACAGACGTACTGTAATCAGACTGTAATCTGACTCGTGTGTTGAATATTTAACGTGCAGATGTCACCATGTTTGTAGTCCTTCTGAAGCATCACTTACTGTATGATACACATGTAGGAAGGCTTTTCCTCAACTCATCCCAAAACTGAAACGAAATCTCAGCTCAGTGATTGATTGAGCGTCTCGGTGTTGATGTTCATAAGAAGGACGTCATGGGGTCATGACCCTTTATCAACAGCTGGAATACTACGTCCAATGTGATTTTAAACAAGAGCATTTGTCACTTGGCGTTATATGACGATTACGCTGCACCGTGTGTGTGTGTGTGTGTGTGTGTGTGTGTGTGTGTGTGTTCGTGAGAGAAAGAGAGTGTGGTGCATCCATATATGCATACATGGATGTCTGCATGTGTGTTAAAAAGAGAAAGCACTATTTTTGGCCAAGTTGGCATTACTTGCACCGTGTGTGTGTGTGTGTGTGTGTGTGTGTGTGTGTGTGTGTGTTGGTGTTTTGTATAGAAAGTGCTGTGTGCAGTAGAATGGGGGATTTGGTGCCATCAGCACAGTGATGTCAGCACACAGAGACAAACAAAGCCAGAATCCAAACCCTCTCCCAACTACCCACAATCCCCCTGGGCACTGTGGGGGGCCCTGCCTTGGGGCCCGCTGCCATTAACACACACACACACACACACACACACACACACACACACACACGTCTTAACACAAACTAACACACACAGAGTTGCAGTTGCGTTCATACATGTGTACATATGCCTGCCTACAGTATAAGGCGGCATTACCTCAAGCACACTTATGCAATCATGTGATCAGTTACTCATACATGTCAACATCATATGTAACAGTATCAGTACACACATGTAGAAATACTTTGTATATCTGGTCATCTTCATGTTCATTTACACCCAACTGAATCTGGGTCGTTTGTAGTTAGTCAAGAGATTTTTAGGAAAGATAAACCAACTGTTAATCAAAGGAGCTTTGTTTAGAACAAGTAAAAGTACTTTAAAAGTACTTTTTGGACTCCACAACTGTAACGTAGATTTGATCTTAACTGAAGAAAAGGTAAGTCAAATGTAAAGTGTAGCAACCTCTCGTAAAGTAACATCAATAGAAGATAAAGTAAAATGAACTACAAAGTACCTCACAAGGGAAGCAAACCCAACTACTAAATAGCTCAACACAAGTGTTGGATGAAGTCAAAGGAACACGAGCCTCAGCGTCATGAAGACATCGGGTCACAGTCGCTGTGTAGCAGTCAAATCAGAAACACACCTCTGTTTGCTTTGGGCCGGTCCTCTGCCGCTCCGACCCGGCCTCAGCCGCACGGCTTGCAAATGTGGAACGACGTTACAGTTATTGTGTTGGTATGAATGCACTGACTGCACGGAGCAGACGTTAACGTAGATATGATAACGTGTTTAGATAACAGCTGTTCTTATCTCCAGGGCCTCGGCGGACTACTACTACTACTACTACTACTACTACTCTCTGTACTACGTAGAGATGCTGAAAACTACAGTTTCTAAGCATCGGCAGCTTCAAGCTGAACTATCAGACGAGTCGCTCTGTAGCGCACACTGTAGCAGAATCTTTGAGTATCAGAGAACGAATGCCTGATGCATCCTCTCCTGGTATGTGAGGAATAGTAATAGTACTAGTAGTCGGGTGTTGGTGGTGTCATTATCCACCACAGAAGAAGAGTGGTCATATAAGACATGATGTAAACGTAGCCCGTGTTGATTCCTCTGTTGCTTTGAGGAGCATCAGCTGATGTTTGTAGCTTCATGTCCCTCATCTTTACTTTCACTTTGTCCCTTTTTGTTTTCGTTGAAACGTTTTGTTTTTCCGTCGTTACATTTTTCTTCTCTTTTTCTTTTTTATTTATTCTCAAATTGAAAATGCGCTTTAAGAACAGAGTCATCTAATATCAACATCAATAACAGGTTTTAACACCATACAATAGGTATCTTAGTTATGATTATTATTATTATAACAGAGCATATTATTACACATTAACAGCAGGTAAACAATGATGATCTGTCTGATTTACAGAGAAAACAACTTGAAACTCCTTCTTATAACTTTAGTGACTTTTGGGTTGTGTAGTTATTAAAGTGTGTGAAGCGTTGTCGTGTCAGCTGGATGAGTGACTCTGAAGGGACTGTAAGGTTTCTGTTTTAATGCTGATGTCTCCTCCTCCAACTGTCGCACAACAATTAGCAACTGTTGCTGTTTGTCTCTGCTATTTAAATGCCCTTCTGTCCAAAACAGTCGGAGACAGACTGGGGCTGGTAGTGTGTGTGTGTGTGTGTGTGTGTGTGTGTGTGTGTGTGTGTGTTTGTGTTGCTTTTTTGGTCAGTAGGATTGGGGTAACTGGGCATACTGGCCCCAAACAGGTCCTCATTGTGCTGCAGGAGGAAGAGCCGGGGTGTGCTGCACCCTATTCAGCCAAGTTTGGAGTGTGTGTGTGTGTGTGTGTGTGTGTGTGTGTGTGTGTGTGTGTGTGTGTGTGTGTGTGTGTGTGTGTGTGTGTGTGTGTGTGTGTGTGCGCACGCGCACATTTTCGACCCATATAATGAGCGAATTCTTCATATTCAAAAGCCTTCTAGTAGGTTTGCTGCTCCATTAGTTTTGACATCAGCTTCACCACAAAGACTCGTCTTTAACTTTCCCACTAAACTCTGAGTTACCAGCCTAGACTACTTGTTGCCTGGTAACACAACTTTGTAACAGACAGCAGCGCACAAATTCACTCTGCAGCTTTTCAATCTTCAACCACACCTAGAAGTAGTGTGGTTATGTGCTGCGTCTGTACAGTGTTGATCACATGTCTGACTACGCTGAGCAGTTATAGGAGTCTGCTTCAGCTTCAGCGCTCATCTTCACCTAAAGACTGCAAACAAAGACATTTTAACGCCTGATATTAATGAATTCCCTTTGTGCATCAGGATTTCCTTAGTGGTAACCTGCAACCCTGTGCCTTTAAGACCCAGCAGCAGATCATCTACACTGTAAACAGGTCTCTCATCACACATTTATATTATTGTTTTCATTCTGTTTCTCCAGTGGCGTCGCAGGAACGTGAAGACACCAACAAGAATCCAGGACAAAGCAGGAACCGGATGTCAAATGAGAACTGGTAGGTTTAGGGAAAGCACTCTCTCTCACACACACACACACACACACACACAGTGAGTCCCATAGAGAGACAGCAATGCCCTGGAGGGTGCCAGTCATGCCCAGCTTCCGCTGCGCTCCAAATTGAGCGTGGCACAGAGTGTATGAAGTCAGCCGTCTGGAAGAGAGCCAAGCATTGTTCCTCTGAGCAGCTGGATGGTAATTACTAGAGGAGAGGGGAGCCCTGCCACCTCACTACTGTTGCTTCTGCTCCAACTCAGCTCTCAGAGTGGAAGACACTGTACCGGACAGGACAGCAGAGCCGGGGGTCCTGAAGTCTCTGTGGAAGGATCCGTGGTGACGTCGTGCATCATAAGGACATGAATCATATATGATATTGAGGGTCAAGTCAAACCCATGAGAAGGGCATAAACATAAGAAGTAACGCATATTGTTCAAGGAGATGGAAACAAAGCCTGAGGTGAGCTTATGTACTACCTCAATCTGTACCTGATGTATGAAGCAATGGGTCCAGAGTATGTGAGATTACACACACACACACACACACACACACACACACACACACACACACACACACACACACACACACACACACAACTGAACGTCATTTTTATTTATTTATTTAGCTCTTCAATGTAAGAGCACATATAATGTAATGTTGGAGTTATTGGACCATTAACGAAATAAAAGCAGCTTCACCATCATCTAGTTGAACCGCTGGAGCAACCTCAGGCTCTACATGACCTCAAACAGCTAGTGACACTGACATTCAAAGACAAGGTCAAACATACTGCAGGCTCACAGCTGGTGATACTGACATTCAAAGAGAAGAATCACTTCTGAAACTAACCACAAGTCTGAGAACATGGGATGAGATCAAATCAGGTGTTTCTCCTCAACAACTGCAAAACATAAACAAACCAACGTATCTGATTCTAGCAGGCTTCATCATCAACATTAATCAATGTACTTAAAGAGCTTCACTCTAAGTTACATTTAGGTTAACACACCTACAGCAAGGCCATCCTCAGCTCCACATAATGACCTCTGTGACTACAACCAAAGAGAGAGACAAGCATTAAGAGAACATATGATGCTGGAGGAAGAGAGAGGGAGAGAGAGAGAGAGAGAGAGGGAGAGAGGGAGGAGAGAGAGAGAGAGAGAGAGGGAGGAGAGAGAGAGAGAGGGAGAGAGAGAGAGAGAGAGAGAGAGAGGGAGGAGAGAGAGAGAGGGAGAGAGAGAGAGAGAGAGAGAGAGGGAGGGAGGGAGAGAGAGAGAGAGAGAGAGAGAGAAAGGGAGGAGAGAGAGAGAGAGAGAGGGAGAGAGAGCCTTTCAATCAGAGGGTCAGTGGTTCGATCCCCGGCTCCTGCTCCACTAGTCTCATGTCAATGTGTCAATTGAGCAAGACACTTAACCCCAAAATGTCTCCCGTAGCTGCGTCTGCGGTGTGTAGATAGATACTGAATTGTAAGTCGCTTTGGATAAAAGCGTCTGATAAATGACTGTAATGTAAGGTAATGTAATGAGAGAGAGAGAGAGAGAGAGGGAGGAGAGAGAGAGAGAAAGGAGGAGAGAGAGAGAGCGAGAGAGAGAGAGAGAGAGAGAAGGAGAGAGGGAGAGAGGGAGGAGAGAGAGAGACATTAAGAGGAACATATGATGCTGGAGAGAGAGAGAAGAAGAGAGAGAGAGAGAGAGAGAGAGAGAGAGAAGAAGAGAGAGAGAGAGAGGGAGGAGAGAGCTTTGCAGCCATCCAGGCCTCAGGAATGTGTCAACTTGCTGTCAACTATGTGCTGCTTTGTCATGAAACCGTGGAATACTGGAAACACGTAAAGTTGCCTTTTTCACACCTTCGACTCCTTCCTTCCCCCCCCCCCCCACCCCCACCACACTCACACAGTGGCAGCAGTAGCCGGGCCAGTGCTAGTGCAGCTGTGACCAGAACAATAGCATTCCTCAGGTTTTAAACGCCTGGCACTTAGATTCCTAACAGTCACATTCCTGGTGGGAGAAGCTGGGGGTTGCTATAGGACGCCTTGTGAGGAGCTGCACGGCTGTAAAGCGCTGTGTGATTTGTGTTTTTTATGAGAAGGATGGATTCATGGGGACGGGAGGGGAAGCTCCGTTGTTCCGCCTCGCGGCCTCCTTTCCTCAGATGTGACATTTCTAACGCTCCGGTTTTATCGGTTTAGGGGGAGAGGCGTCCCGCTGCTTTGTCGGGGCGCCTCGTGTCGATAGGGGCACCTGTTAAGTCAACATGTGTGTCTTGTAATGCGGTTTTGACACATGTGGTGCCGAAAATGACACAGATGTGTTGAAAGTGACACATTAGCTTTAAGAGTGTTAAATGAGGTGTTAGCAGAGGAAATAAACAAGGACGTGTTGTACGACAGTCAGGTTCCACTTTGCATATTCTCCCTTCATATAACGTAAGATGCAGAGCTTCATTTCACATCTCATTTAAACAGTGCTGCTAAAATGACCACCAGAATGCTTTTATTTTGAAATCCTGTGGATCGGTGGTTTTCGATGCTTCTCACATCATGTGTGCCTCCTCTGGTGGCTTCACTTCACACAGCACTGAGCTGCCCAACTATCAGCCCATCTGAAGTAACCCCAAAAATAATGATTTTCTCATTAACCACGCCTGTTTCACAATTTAAATATAAATGAATCTAATTTAGAAACCCTCGGCCACGATGAAGGAGACTCATTTAGAGCCAATCTAAAATTAATGAGGGCATCTGGAGAGAGAGAGAGAGAGAGAGAGAGGAGAGGGGCCTGTGTGGCTTAACAGATACCGGAGTTAACAAGCTACTGTACTTTAAACACTGGAAAAGCCCCATTCATTTTAAAGTGAACACACTACTGTACTCTGAATGTTAGTCCAGACGCATTACAGCGCCGTCTTCACACTCTGGCCTCCAGCTGTCAAACCTTCTTCATGTTGGCCTAAGCCCACATTTATCAGACTCTGCCATACACAATTAAACATGTCTTAATATAACATGAGCTCATGAACATGTTTTAATATAACGTGTGCAGGACTCAACCCGGAGACATGACGCTGTCACATTTACCATCAGTTAAAAAACATCAGTGGAAGATGTAGACGTCCCTGTGATGGATCATGCTTCAGGAAATCTTACAAATATTTTCTCTTGCAATAATAAATAAATTGGCTTATTGCTTATTTACATATGGGTTGAAGAGTGACACAAGTCATCCACGTTCCCCAGTCTTCAGGCTTCTCAAAGCTCTAGTTTGCTCAGTCTCCACCTCATCGTTCACTCTGCAGGTTTGACTATGAATCTGCTCACTTTAATCAACACACCGTCACCAACGTGACGCTTCCAACCTCCGGTCTGTCAGCAGCCGCTGGAGTGGCAGCAGCAGATGCCGGCCGGCTCCCACAGCGACTGTTTGGTTTTGCAGGTTTAATTCCCGATGGGTTTGGGTCCAGAGTGATTAGGCTGAGCCCTAAAGGCCAGCGGGCTTGTCAGGTGTCCCCACACATTAACGTTGTTCTGCTCACACCCTGAGCCGACAGCGCAGCGAGGCGGAGGGGGGAGAGGAGCGCTGATCCGGCCTGGTGGGAGGCACCGAGGAGTCTGTAGTTCATGTATTAAATTAGACGAAAAAATACCTTTTCTTTGATTTTGTATTAAGATTAAGGGGAAACATTCAGCAGGTTATCAGCGATGTTTAAGAGATGAAACTACATGTGATGGAGTCGTTTCTCCTTCACCATCACGGTGACACATGTTGAACTAAGAACTGTATTCTCATCATACTGCCTCCATAACTTAAAGCACAACAGGACATTAGAGCTGGGACACACTTTGATGAAAGTTGTGCAAAAGTTAGAAAACACAATGGTGAAAAACAGTGTATTCTTCTAAATAAATAAAAGGTCAGATTATTATCTAACCTTTATTAATAATATTATTATTAAGGATTATTCTCAGGATGTTCAGGTCTTACATTTAAAAAATGAGTCTGAGTTTGTATTAACCAATAGAACTAAACTATCTTCTCAGAAGTGAAATACAGGCTTTCTGTTAAACATCAAGAACAAAGAACCATTTTAAAGTGGACGTTTGTGTGTCTGCAGCCTCCTGACGCTCAGCCCTGATCAACACTCTGATGATGCTACCTCAACATCTTCCTCAGCCTTTAACCCCAAAACCAGCTGAGGACAACACGGCCCACGTTTCCCTGCTGGACTCAGATAAACTTGCATTGTGTCTGAGCACAAACAACTTCCTGCATGCAGACGTGCAGCTTGTTAACGGGGGGCGGGCGACCCCCCCCCCCCCTAAAAAAAACCTCTTCCTGCTTCTGACCTCCAACCCCATCCTACCCCACCCTCACCCACCGCTTACACAGCATGGTGCAGCTATAGAGGGGAGGAGGTGGTGGAGAGATGGCGTTAGGCTTTTGTGTGTGTGTGTGTGTGTGTGTGTGTGTGTGTGTGTGTGTGTGTGTGTGTGTGTGTGTGTGTGTGTGTGTGTGTGTGTGATGGTAGCTTTTCGAGTAGGGGGAACTCGTGTCCTGGTCCTGTCTGGTCTGAGGGAGTAAAAGAGGAATAAAGTGGAGGTGGAGGGAGGAGGGGAGGTGAGGAGACCTGCTGAGAGGGCAGCCTATATACACTCCTCCTCCTTCCTGCTATACCTCTCCCTCCACCCCTCCAGCCCTCCACCCCTCGCCTCTTTTCACCCTCCCCCCTCGGTCTCCATCCGTGGGGGTAAAGTACATTACATGCTTGCTAACCAAACCTCCATTACAAGTTTGGAAGGAAAGAAGCAAGAGACTCCAGTCTTCTTTTTTCCCCTCAGTCTCCTTCACCTTCCTCCACCTTCATCTTCACTCTCCTCACAGTGTGTAACGTGAGAGAGTGTGACTGCAGCCTCAACGCACTGACATCCTAGTGACGTGACGAGAGGCAGAACCATTTCAAAAACACAATATCTTTAATATTATGGATGATTACAAACATAAGCGTGGCCAGAGTCTCTTCTTCTGCATCTACTAATACAACACACTGAAGACAAACATGAAGTCACAATGTATTCACTGCCTTCGTTATCACAGGAGCCTTTACTGTGGTCCCACAATGGGACTTTGCTGCAACAAGTCTGACTCTTGTATGAGTTGTCATAGAAGTTATGTCCGCTGGTCACAACTAAAAGGCCCTCAGTCATAGTCATCAAGTAGGAGACTCTAGTATTTCATTTTGATGTTTCTCGCTTCCATTCCAAACGTTTAAATGCTACTTTAAATGTTTAGAACCCAGCATGGCTCAGTGCTGTGGTTACAAACAGGTCCAGAGAAACAAACTCCTTCTCTTTGTTTTGAGATCTAAATGTCCAAATGAAATACTCATTTAGATTTGAGTTACAAGGAAGTGTCAGCTATGTTTCATTATGGGATGCATGTTCCTCAGAACCAGCAAAGCATTCGCGCTGTAGAGCTGTGCGTACCTCTTGATAAGGGAATGACCCGGCGTTGGTGTTTGGTGAGTTCGGAGTGAGACCGGGTCTGGGTTTCAAAAGGAGAAGAGTTACTAACTGTTGCGTCTCTACCTTTTGCAGACGATGCAGTTCTGTTGGCTTCACTGTGTGAAACATTTGGTATGACGGCTGCAAAGACGGTGGTGTCTTCCTTCGGGATAGGGAGGCGTATAAGAATCTCTTGGTTTTGTTTTTCACTGAGGAAGAGGTGGAGCTTGAGATGGACAGGTGACCCACCTGTTGTGACCAAAAGTGTGAGATCACAGAATACGTTTGATTGCAGAGCATGTGGACATCCACAAAGACCTCAGAGGAGATCATCATTGAATGGTCAGGGTTGACCTCTGGAGCATTGTTTGGGCAGAGTGTTTGGTGCCTTAGTGATGCACTTCCTCCACTTGTGTTGTCTTGATGTCCTTACTGGTATAGCAATGTGACCAGGAAGTCCAAATAAAAAGAAAGAAGGCTCGTCTGTGATGGGACAGTAGATCAGGAGATGTCTCTTCTCAATTCGTCACTAAGCTCTATCTCTCTCTCCAGCTGGAAGCAGTAATAAACATAAGAATCAACCTCTTCATGTGCTGCAACACAAACAGTCAGTAAATTAACAAACCTGTGTGATAACTCAGGTGAGAGAGGAGGAGGAAGAGAGGGAGGAAGAGAGTAAGAGGAGAGGAGGAAGAGAGAGAGGGAGAGAGACTGAGAGAGAAAGAGATGTTCTCGGTCCCACACTGAAATTTGAGATTGTAGTGGAGCTCTTGACTGAAGAGAGAAAGAGAGAGAGGGTGTGTGTGTGTGTGTGTGTGTGTGTGTGTGTGTGTGTGTGTGTGTGTGTGTGTGTGTGTGTGTGTGTGTGTGTGTGTGTGTGTTTAGATGAGCGATGAACAGACAACGCTTGTCCTCAAGTCAAAGAGCTCCAGTGGCTAAAACCCCATCGGGCACCAAGACAAACACACACACACACTCACACACACACACACACACACACACACACACACACACACACACACACGGACAGGTGATACATCATGGATGTGAGGAGGAGGAGGGGAAACTGGGCAGAGAGAGAGTGAAAAGAAGGGATGGACAGATGAGAAGGAGGTGAAGTGGAGGAGGGTGGGGGGGCACCCAGCTGGTGACAGAGGGAGCAATAAAGAGCAACGGCCGGCTCATCCAGCATGTTCATGTTTGAGTAACGGTCAGAGGTTTCTCCTACTTTACATGACCTCGGTACTGAGCCTGTACCGGGATGTGGTTCTGTTGGTACTGAGCCTGTACCGGGATGTGGTTCTGTTGGTACTGTGTCTGTACCGGGATGTGGTTCTGTTGGTACTAAGCCTGTACCGGGATGTGGTTCTGTTGGTACTGAGCCTGTACCGGGATGTGGTTCTGTTGGTACTGTGTCTGTACCGGGATGTGGTTCTGTTGGTACTAAGCCTGTACCGGGATGTGGTTCTGTTGGTACTGTGTCTGTACCGGGATGTGGTTCTGTTGGTACTGAGCCTGTACCGGTGTGGTTCTGTTGGTACTGAGCCTGTACCGGGATGTGGTTCTGTTGGTACTGAGCCTGTACCGGTGTGGTTCTGTTGGTACTGAGCCTGTACCGGGATGTGGTTCTGTTGGTACTGAGCCTGTACCGGTGTGGTTCTGTTGGTACTGCGTCTGAGGAGTGGTGTTGGGCAGTACTCTGAGTGACTGCAGTGTTCAGACCACAGTGTGAACTGATCAGCTGGTGTTGTGTTGAAGGTGTGTAGTGTCGGCTCACATGTGAAGTATTTCAATGGGAATCAACATGATTCTAAAAATAGTTTGAGCCAATAGGACGAGGAGAAGTTACAGCTAAAACAGCTGTACTTGTATTTAAGCACCATGGCTGTGAGGCTTCATGTGTTGGGGTGGTGAGATGAGATGGGGGAGGAAGGGAGGGAGGGACTGATGGACAGCTAGAGGGAGGGAGGTGTATACTGCAGCAGAAACTTCCCATGCTGGCCTCCCAGTGTGGCTACGTAATGAGGGCAAGGGACACAGACACACACACACACACACACACACACACACACACACACACTCGCAGACACACACTCGGGGCTGAGCGCGGCCCCACGGCTGATTAGCGGCACACAAAGGCCCCAAACAGAAGTAGCAGAGGACACACAATGGGAGCAGGGCCTCAAGGCGTGGTTTACTTCTGCCCCGAGGGAGGGGGGGGGGGACGGGCAACCGGACGGGGGGAGGGAGGGAGGGAGGGAGGGAGGGAGAGGAGGGGAGAGGGTTCGGTGGGTTAGAAAAGTGACAGAAGAAGAGTTTTGTTTTTGTGCTGATGAAGATGTGCTGGTTTCTACTGAGTGCTGTTTGCAGTGACTGCAGCATCAGGAAACCACCTGCTCTGAAGCACAGGTGGATGAAGTTAAAACATACACATATATACATATATATATATATATGTATATATGTGTATGTATGTATATATGTGTTTATTCATACCAACAGAGGGAAGACGCCCTTAAGGCAGATCAATGCAGTTTATTTGTAGAAACATTGTTGTGATTCCTGCTTCAACCTTTTCTTGTTGTGTCTACAGTGTAAGAAATACTTCAGCATGTCTCTCCCAGACACCATTACATTACTTCACCAGAACCCCCCCCACACACACACACACACACACACACACACACACACACACACACACACACACACACACACACATTGAAAGCAGCAGAAGACTCGTGTGTCACTTGGTGTGAAGACACAAATTAAATTCATGTAAATAACTTGACATGCCATATATATATGCTATATATATCTATATCCTAACTATACAACTCATTATATATCTATATCCTAACTATACAACATATTATATATCTATATCCTAACTATACAACACATATATATCTATATCCTAACTATACAACACATATATATCTATATCCTAACTATACAACACATATATATCTATATCCTAACTATACAACACATATATATCTATATCCTAACTATACAACACATATATATCTATATCCTAACTATACAACACATATATATCTATATCCTAACTATACAACACATATATATCTATATCCTAACTATACAACACATATATATCTATATCCTAACTATACAACACATATATATCTATATCCTAACTATACAACATATTATATATCTATATCCTAACTATACAACACATATATATCTATATCCTAACTATACAACACATATATATCTATATCCTAACTATACAACATATTATATATCTATATCCTAACTATACAACATATTATATATCTATATCCTAACTATACAACACATATATATCTATATCCTAACTATACAACACATATATATCTATATCCTAACTATACAACACATATATATCT
>NW_027176422.1:32500-45000 GCF_023349555.1 Cebidichthys violaceus | reverse complement strand
ACGTGTCCTCCGTGTTGTCGGGTTCTCACCAGTAGAAGCTGTCCTCTGGTCAGGTCAGGCGTTGACGTGTCCTCCGTGTTGTCGGGTTCTCACCAGTAGAAGCTGTCCTCTGGTCAGGTCAGGCGTTGACGTGTCCTCTGTGTTGTCGGGTCCTCACCAGTAGAAGCTGTCCTCTGGTCAGGTCAGGCGTTGACGTGTCCTCCGTGTTGTTGGGTTCTCACCAGTAGAAGCTGTCCTCTGGTCAGGTCAGGCGTTGACGTGTCCTCCGTGTTGTCGGGTTCTCACCAGTAGAAGCTGTCCTCTGGTCAGGTCAGGCGTTGACGTGTCCTCCGTGTTGTCGGGTTCTCACCAGTAGAAGCTGTCCTCTGGTCAGGTCAGGCGTTGACGTGTCCTCCATGTTATCGGGTTCTCACCACGCTGTTTACCTGAACCTTAGTTTGAGGCGTTGGCTGAGCGAGGCCGTCCTCTGAAGACCTGAGCGTACACCAGGTCCTCGTGAACATGTCCCCTGATCTGAATGTGAGCATGTTCAAGATGTATGGAGAGCATTAGTACAAATACACTACATGTACATCACAAGGTAATACATGAGAATCATTGATCAGTGATTCTCATGTATTACTCTGTGACGGATCATTTGAATGATCCCAGTGATGAAATGATCACATGACATGAATTCATGTTGATAAAGTTTGGAGTGTTAAAGTTAAAGTAACTTCACACTACTGTCTCTGTCTGTCTCTGTCTCTGTCTGTCTCTCTCTCTCTGTCTCTCTCTCTCTCTGTCTCTGTCTCTCTCTCTCTCTGTCTGTCTCTCTCTCTCTGAGTATATGTTGAGTGTATATTGAGTATATATTGAGTATATGTTGAGTATATGTTGAGTGTATATTGAGTATATGTTGCGTATATATTGAGTGTATATTGAGTATATGCTGAGTATATGTTGAGTGTATATTGAGTATATGTTGAGTGTATATTGAGTGTATGTTGAGTGTATATTGAGTATATGTTGAGTGTATGTTGAGTGTATATTGAGTGTATGTTGAGTGTATATTGAGTGTATATTGAGTGTACATTGAGTGTATGTTGAGTGTATATTGAGTGTATATCGAGTGTATATTGAGTGTATGTTGAGTATATATTGAGTATATATTGAGTATATATTGAGTGTATGTTGAGTGTATGTTGAGTGTATATTGAGTGTACATTGAGTGTATATTGAGTGTATGTTGAGTGTATATTGAGTGTACATTGAGTGTATATTGAGTGTACATTGAGTGTACATTGAGTGTACATTGAGTGTACATTGAGTATACATTGAGTGTACATTGAGTGTACATTGAGTGTACATTGAGTGTATATTGAGTATACATTGAGTGTATATTGAGTGTATGTTGAGTGTATGTTGAGTATATATTGAGTATATATTGAGTATATGTTGAGTGTATGTTGAGTGTATATTGAGTGTACATTGAGTGTACATTGAGTGTACATTGAGTGTACATTGAGTGTACATTGAGTGTATATTGAGTGTATGTTGAGTGTATGTTGAGTATATATTGAGTATATATTGAGTATATGTTGAGTGTATGTTGAGTGTATATTGAGTGTACATTGAGTGTACATTGAGTGTATATCGAGTGTATGTCGAGTGTATGTCGAGTATATATTGAGTATATATTGAGTATATATTGAGTGTATGTTGAGTGTATGTTGAGTGTATATTGAGTGTACATTGAGTGTATATTGAGTGTATGTTGAGTGTATATTGAGTGTATATTGAGTGTACATTGAGTGTATATTGAGTGTACATTGAGTGTACATTGAGTGTACATTGAGTGTACATTGAGTGTACATTGAGTATACATTGAGTATATATTGAGTGTATGTTGAGTGTATGTTGAGTATATATTGAGTATATATTGAGTGTATGTTGAGTGTATGTTGAGTGTACATTGAGTGTACATTGAGTGTACATTGAGTGTACATTGAGTGTATATTGAGTATACATTGAGTGTATATTGAGTGTATGTTGAGTGTATGTTGAGTGTACATTGAGTGTACATTGAGTGTACATTGAGTGTACATTGAGTGTATATTGAGTGTATAGACTGTCCTGTTGTCATCGCTCTCACCCGTCGTGTTCTGAAGCTTCTCATCTCTGCCTGCTGAGCACCAGCTATGAACACAGTGAAGCATTCAGCAGTGAAGAGACGGAGACTGTCTCTGCTCAGGGATACAGACAGAGGTAAATATACATGTCATCATAATGTTCATCATAAAGATTAAAAACCTGAAGACAGATCAGTCTGAAGCATGTTTCTGAGGCTTTCTGTCCACGTTTGGAGCTGAATATGTTTAATATATTTCTTATTAATATATGTCTAATATGATTCTTCTGAGCATCGTGTCATTTCATGTGCATTCAATAAAGATTACATGCATAGTTCAACATGTGTTTTTTTATTATCATATATCTGGGATTAAAAAAAGAAGGTGAGTCTAAAGATGTGTGCAAGTGCTGTGCAAGGACACACACAATCTCTGCGCACACACACACACACACACAGACACACACACACAGAACAGTAGCCCCTGGCTATCTGCAGCGCTGAGTGTAAATGATCGTATATCTGTGGTCATAACTCGCAGCCCTACAGGCTACTGATGGAAGATGACACCCTGTGTGTGTGTGTGTGAGAGAGAGAGTCATTTTAGACTCTTCATGTCGCTTCCCTTCTGTCTCTTCTCGTCTTCCTCCTCCTCCTCCTCGTCGATGCCTCGGGTGATGAAACTGACTGTGATATCAGACCGACGCCCCTGAGCCGTCCTCTTCCTCCTCCTCTTCCTCCTCCCGTCTACACACTCACACACACTCTAGCAGCACGTCAGTGTGTGTTTAACGTATTGATCAGGTATCCTCTATTGAAACGGATCAGGGTGATCCGCCTCTGATACGTCTGTGTGTTTGGAGATGAGATGAGATGATGTTGATGAATCAGTGAGGGTGGTGGAGTGAAGAGCGTGGATTACAATGACTTCCTGTACTTTACCTATCAGATTAAAACATGTAAACATGTCACATGTACTTAATGAGATGCGTCGTCGTGGTGTGGATGAACACCCAGCGAGTCATGTGGTCTTTATGTGGTGAAGACATGAACACCTGGAGTGGACCCCCTGTGGAAATGTATGGTAACATTATCTCTACATCTATATCTATTCATATTATTACTATTATTATTATTATAAATCAGTCCGTCACAGAACAAGCTAGTTAACTCAGACATGTCTTCTCTTCAGTGTTTAGGATTCAGGTTGTCAACATGTATGTGTCATACATGTTAATATCTCCCTTTATTGATATTTCAGTAATGATGAGATGATACCACGTCCAGTCTGCATGCTACGCTAAGCTAACCCACAGTAGCTCTGTAGTTAATGTTATCCTCTAACTCTCAGGAAGGAAGCAAAGAAGCCGATTCTTAACATGTCTATTTAACTGTTGCTTTAAGATTCAGGAGATTGGAGCTCCTCCCCGGACAACAGCAGGAGGACTGAAGAGGAGCGGAGCCCTGAACGAGGAGCTGATAGACAGTAAGAAGTAAGCTCACCTATGGCCACATGCACACACACTAAATCAATTCATGATACTTCTTCTGTGTGATAAAACCAGTCCCACAATCACTGAACTGATGTGTTCATCCGGTCAGACGTGGAGAGTGAACTCATATGGTGATATATTGTATCAGTATCGGAGAACAATCAAACCTTTTTTAGTTCCGTTTAAACAGATAGAAGGTGAGGGAACAACACGAGCGATGCTGACTGTGAGGACACCAGAGGACCAAGGTTAATAAGTAAAGATCATTATACATATGAGCATGTACGCGTGACCTCGCTGTCATCACACTGATGTCTCATGTCACAGTCAGAACAAAGTGATCGTGTCCTATATTGTCCTGTCAGTTATGGAATCATAAGTTGTGTCTGTTACAGTGTGTATGGCAGCTACTGTTGTGCAGAGAGGTGCAGGTTTGTCACAGAGCATGTGAACACACACACACACACACACACACACACACACACTGTAATTGAAAACCTGCTCCTTTAACATTGTGAAATGCCCTGAAGCCCTCTGGAATAGTCTCTCCAACGCACCTCTCTCTCTCTGTCAGACACACACACACACACACACACACACAGACACACACACACACGCAGCTGAACGAGAAAGAGAAATGGTTTAACATTATCACAGTTCAGCCACGAGGTCAGTGAGGAGGCATCTGTTCTCCTCTCTCCTCTTTCCTCTCAGACATAAACCAGACATTCATCTCACCTGGAAGAAGACTTCTGATGATCATCTGTGAGATTCAGAGGACACACACTGACACACACACACACTGACACACACACTGACACACACACACACTGACACACACACACACTGACAACAATGCAGAGAAACAATGAGCTCCGTTGTTTTATAATTATCTATTTAAGATGTATTAGAATTTACACTTCAGGATTTCTCTTCAAATATATTACAAACCATGTGACATCATATATATATATATATATATATATATATATATATATATATATATATATATATATATATATATATATATATATATGATGTTGACATTTGGCCAAATTAATTACCAAATGTCCTCTGTAGGGTTCCCCCGGCTCCCCCTCTCTCTCTCACACACACACACACACACACACACACACACAGACGATTGTGCCCATCACTTGGCTGATAAGTGAGAGAGTGAGCGAGTCATCAGTTTGTCCCTTGAGAGAGGCTGAATGGCCCAACAGCCACAGAGTGAATCAGCACCGCTCACTCAGCCTCCGGTTCTCCACGTCACATGACCGTGTGACGAGAACGTCACGCTCTCTGAACTCTCAACTACAGACGTGTACAAGCTAACCCTAACCCTAACCCTAACCTTAACCTTAACCTTAACCTTAACCCTGATGAACAGAGTCCTAATGAACAGAGTCCTGATGAACAGAGTCCTAATGAACAGAGTCCTGATGAACAGAGTCCTGATGAACAGAGTCCTCATGAACAGAGTCCTGATGAACAGAGTCCTAATGAACAGAGTCCTGATGAACAGAGTCCTAATGAACAGAGTCCTGATGAACAGAGTCCTAATGAACAGAGTCCTGATGAACAGAGTCCTAATGAACAGAGTCCTGATGAACAGAGTCCTGATGAACAGAGTCCTCATGAACAGAGTCCTGATGAACAGAGTCCTCATGAACAGAGTCCTCATGAACAGAGTCCTGATGAACAGAGTCCTCATGAACAGAGTCCTCATGAACAGAGTCCTGATGAACAGAGTCCTCATGAACAGAGTCCTCATGAACAGAGTCCTGATGAACAGAGTCCTCATGAACAGAGTCCTGATGAACAGAGTCCTCATGAACAGAGTCCTGATGAACAGAGTCCTGATGAACAGAGTCCTCATGAACAGAGTCCTCATGAACAGAGTCCTGATGAACAGAGTCCTGATGAACAGAGTCCTCATGAACAGAGTCCTGATGAACAGAGTCCTCATGAACAGAGTCCTGATGAACAGAGTCCTGATGAACAGAGTCCTCATGAACAGAGTCCTCATGAACAGAGTCCTGATGAACAGAGTCCTCATGAACAGGGTCCTGATGAACAGAGTCCTGATGAACAGAGTCCTGATGAACAGAGTCCTCATGAACAGAGTCCTCATGAACAGAGTCCTCATGAACAGAGTCCTGATGAACAGAGTCCTCATGAACAGAGTCCTGATGAACAGAGTCCTGATGAACAGAGTCCTGATGAACAGAGTCCTCATGAAGTGCAGGCAGCGACTGGAGTCGATTGACACAAACACAAACACAATGTGACCTCAGTGTGAGAGACAACAGCTGACAGGAAACGATCCACAGACTCTCTCTGTGTTTCTCCTTCTGTTCACTACATGTAAGGCTGATCGTGTTCACTTTGGTCATTCAATATATACGTGAAGGAGAACTGCATTTGACTTGATGGTGCAGTGTGTAGGACTTGACTGAACAGGCCTCCGCTCAGCCCTCCCTCTCCTCCAGGTCTCAGAGCCGTAGAAACATGAGCTGTAGACAACATCACTCCATGTATAAGAGCTATAGACACCTGTCCATAGACACCTGTCCATAGATACCTGTCTATAGACACCTGTCCATAGACACCTGTCCATAGATACCTGTCTATAGACACCTGTCCATAGACACCTGTCTATAGACACCTGTCCATAGACACCTGTCCATAGACACCTGTCCATAGACACCTGCACACAGATAGACTATATATCTGTGTCTATAGGCTAGGGTTAGGGTTCTGGACAGTCTGTCCATAGACACCTCTCCAGAACCCGAATCATGCAGCCTGCTAGCCTAACCCACGCTCCATCACAGGACAGCCCACACTGTGGAGCATGGCCAAGTGCTTGAGTGGTATTACACACAAAAATGAATTTTCACAAATGTGTCTTGAATTTGTGCCAGCCAAGAGGAATTCATTGTAATTTAAAAGCACATTTGTCCATTGACAGACACATTATCTGAAGTGTGAAAATGCGGTGATGGCCGTCCTACTTGAGAGGAGCACTGCTGTCACATGACCTCACGTCTCAGCGAGGTGTGTGTTGTGACCTCACGTCTCAGCGAGGTGTGTGTTGTGGTCTCACGTCTCAGCGAGGTGTGTGTTGTGGTCTCATGTCTCAGGGGGGGTGTGTTGTGGTCTCACGTCTCAGCGAGGTGTGTGTTGTGGTCTCATGTCTCAGGGGGGTGTGTTGTGGTCTCACGTCTCAGCGAGGTGTGTGTTGTGGTCTCATGTCTCAGGGGGGTGTGTTGTGGTCTCACGTCTCAACGAGGTGTGTGTTGTGGTCTCATGTCTCAGGGGGGTTGCCCATGAGAACTGAAATCAAACCGCTTCACTGCAAATATTTGTGTACCTGTTTACTCTTTATTTTGTCAAAATGGTTGTTACGCGCTGCCAAAAAGCTAAAACATAATTTTGGTAGGTGCTGTGTTGCCTTGGCTACAGACACCACATTAACCACTTAGAAACGGGCCGAAAGGCATTTCACAGGAGGACGCCGTTTACCTTGCCAGCACTCAGAGCTAAGTGTTGCTGGCACTAACAGCATCCTCCATATCATCACCAAGGTGAGACGGCCCACATCGGAAAGCATCCGCTGGCTCGGACCCGCCGGTTTGTTAGCGGTTCACAGGAAGCCGCTGACAGACAGACATTATGTTTTATGTATGGCTCCGGTTCAGCCTCACGAACAGGAAGACCTCTCCTCTGCTCACAGCTAACAACGGCTCAGTCAAAGAAAGAGGACAAATCTGTAGAGTTTCCTGCAGACGTCGTCTCAAATCTTAAAAAGGGACATCAAGATACATATCTAAAGCACAGAGGGTCAACAGCAGCCACTGCAATAGTACAACGGGAGGAAGGTCAAGGTCTGGATTATTTCTTTGTGTCTTGAAGACGAGACTTAATCACCTTGAACGGGATCTCCTTTACCAACGACCACTGAGCAGCTCAGGACCCTGTGTGTGTGTGTGTGTGTGTGTGTGTGTGTGTGTGTGTGTGTGTGTGTGTGTGTGTTGCCCGATCATTTGGAGCATGAAGAACAGAAAGAGTTTGCAGATTAAGGGAAGCTCAGGGGATTATGGTCATTTCCTGTCCGTAAACTGTAAATGAGCCCTGCAGTACCACAGGGGACAACAGAACCAGTACTGCAGTCCTGCAGAACTGTGTACTGTAGAACCATCCCGTCAAGGCATCAGGCCCAAGACGACTCCTGGGCTCAATGCAATAGTGACACTTCTGTCTGTTCTGTCACTATTGTAACACGAGAAGGTGTGGAGGTAGGTGAAGGTGGAGGTAGGTGGAGGTGGAGGTAGGTGGAGGTAGGTGGAGGTGGAGGTAGGTGGAGGTGGAGGTAGGTGGAGGTAGGTGGAGGTGGAGGTAGGTGGAGGTAGGTTTATTTACACCCAGAGCAGTCGCCCCCTGATGGCCAGTCGAGAGAATGCAGCTTTGGCTTCACTTATCAACCCTCCTGGTCTTCTTTGATTCACGTTGTGATTCAAGCTGGAAGGACAAAAGACCTTCAGTCAGACCTCACAACCCAAGCAGGCAAAGCCATTTAAAATGCAACTGTGCAACATGTCTGTTCGTTCATAGCTCGATCTGTTTACACAACCACATGTACACACAGACACACTGGAATATACTGTGTTTCAGTACAATGGACATGTATTCTCATCATGACTCTCCTCTCTCTTCCATTCAGTCATTGTCTCGCTCTCTCTTCTCTTTAGCACTTTGTCTCTCCTCTCCTCTCCTTTCCTCTCCTCTCCCTTCCTCAAACTCTTTGTTAGTCGATTAGTGGCCTCTTTCACTGGCTCGGAACACACACACACACACACACACACACACACACACACAGACTAGACAGACAAGGTTGTTTGCGTTGAGTATTTTTAGCAAAACTTTAGCAAGACTGGCAACATTGTATTGAGTAGGATTTGACAACAGTGGTGTTATTTAGAGAAGAAGAGTGTGTGTGTGTGTGTGTGTGTGTGTGTGTGTCTCTTCAGCCCTGAATATGTGTTGAAGGTCTACATTGACCCTCACTTGCCAAAACTCTGATAGTAAACATTGTATTTCAGTGAACAGTCGTTGTTTCTGTGACTGCTGTGACTATCTCCACCACTCTGTGACCTCCCCACGGTCCACTGACACACACACACACACACACACACACACACACACACACTACCCAGTGTTACTAAAATGACTTGTGTGACACCTGGGCGGCCGGCACATCCCAGAAATCACCTGCTGATCAATGTGCATCAGAGATGAAACGTTCAGCTGCACCGAGAAATGAATTCATAAAAACACGGCTGAACTCACAGCTAAAGCAGAGCAACTCCACATGTCAGCTGTTGCTCTGCTGGCTTCTCCCAGGTGTGTGGCATCATTGGCTAACGAGCCACCCCCTCCTGCTGCATACTGACCACCAAACTAAAAGAACTTATCGTATCAGCTGTGTCACGCTGTCCGGTTGGACTTTCTGTGGATGGAGATTGAGTTCCTGCATCATCTGCTGCTGTTTGTCTGTTTGTCTGTTTGTCCGTGGAGATGCTCGTCTGTGTGTGTGTTCCAACACGCTGCTGTTGCCAACGATGATATGGTAAAAGATCTAAACTAGATTCTTAAAGATACCTTTGTTATTTTACAGGAGAAAGGTCTGGTAGAACGCATCGCCACCAGATAAATGCACATCTGGGTAATGTGTTTTTGTGTTATTTGCCGTTTTTAGACGGAGCGACGACGGACTACAAGAAGAAGCAGCAGCAGATAATATAGGGGCGGAGCCTAGTTTGACAGGTGAGCCTCACTGCTCACACTCACACTGTCTGAAGGTTGAACTCTTTCTGATAGCTCATGTAGCTTTTTGCACCTGAAAAAACCCAAACCGAGCGAAACCAGTGAAAGACGATGCCGTCTGAAGTGGTGCTCCTCTGAGCCACATCACTCCCCACTAGAACCTTGTTCTCTTGTATTTCTAGTTCTCAGAAGGAAACGAGAGACCGAACTGTTCTCCAGCTTCACCAAATGTTTTAGAGTGAGAGAGTGCACCAGCTGCTGATGGTGCTGTGGTAACACGGAGCAGCAGCTTTTAATGAATGCTAATGTTTCCGACGTGTCTTCCATGGTTCTCTGTGCTGGACTGATATGTGGTTGATGGAGAATATATAATTGATCAATCAATCTTTATGTGTTGTTGTGTTTTCTTTTGGCAACAAGTGCTGTCGTGCTCCGGTGCCAAGGCAGCTCATGTAAGTTGCAGTGTTTGAGGACGGCTGCTGTGAAAGCTTCTTGATGAATCTTTGTATTTTAGAGATCGTGACTCTTTATCTCCGTTCAAACCACCACCCTGCTGCTCAGCCTCGGTGGTGAGAGGCAGCGCTGTTTCATGTCACTCTGGATAAGAGCGCTGGCTAAATGCCTAAAATGGAAAGTGTGAATTCTAAGAGCATCAAGCACGCCACTGCTATGCTAACAGTAAAGCCTGTGCCACACACACTCACACACACACACACACACACACATTCGTACCCACAGAAGTGCTTTCAGAGTCCCTCTGTGCACCATAGTCGTCCTTCTGTTCTCGCGGTGGAACTCAGTTCTGGGCTGTTGGTTTAATTAAGACAAAAGTGGCCCCAAAAATCCTCCAAATGTGAGCGCTCCCAACCCCCCGCGGAGCAGAGAGGAAGCAGAATGACGAGGAAGAGAGGCAGAGCGATAACGAATCGCCAAATCCTGGATTTAAAAAGAGATGGACCCGTCAGAGTGGGATTAAAGAGGGTGGGAGTGGATGAATTAACCTCTCAATGACTCCAGTGTCTGTGGGTATATACTCTGTGTGCATGCATGTGTTGAGGTAGGATTTAATGGCATGCTATTAGACGTGTGTGTGTGTGTGTGTGTGTGTGTGTGTGTGTGTGTGTGTGTGTGTGTGTGTGTGTGTGTGTGTGTGTGTGTGTGTGTGTGTGTGTGAGTGAGTGAGATGCTCCGTTGTTTTTGGCTCTACATATAGATGTGAGCTTGTGTCTCATGACACTGAACAAAGTCTCCTCTCTGATGTTCTCTGAATCTCCATGACTAAAGTTACTGATGGTGCTCCTTCAGTCCAAGGCCCAGCATCACTTCTACCATTATGACTGAACTATATCAGTGATAAATCACCTAGATTCCAGAGGAAGCAGAGTGCTTCAAACTCACTCATCAAGGTCTGGACACCACTGCCCTCCAGTTTTCAAATACCAAGATACGGTTTATGTAAATACCCTGCTAATGGATACTTACACACACGACACACTGCATTGATCGAATATGAAAGAGGAACATCAAGAGAACACTACACATCTACACAGCATTATGCTTTCACAGCTACACAACAGATAGCTGTAGAGATATGTCATCAACTTATGTAAGATAAAAACACCACAGAGGTCACTCTAACCTCTCTACACACACACACACACACACACACACACACACACACACACACACACAGACTATTTGAAGCAGAGCAGGCAGACACACCTGAGAACCTGCATACTCTGTTTGAGGAGGGAGACCTGTTGTTACCTGCCTTTAGGCTGGGTTCACACACACACACACACACACACACACACACACACACACACGCAAATACACACACGGTCTGTGGCTAAACAAACCAACAACCCCAGGTGTGTGTGTGTGTGTGTGTGTGTGTGTGTGTGTGAGCAGGCGGACCCTCCATCAGCATCCTGTCACACACAAGATGTTTATCCAATTTGTCAAGATAATCTTTCCTCAAACTGGCTGCCAAGGAGGGTGCCTCTCTCTCACACACACACACACACACACACACACACACACACACACACACACCTGGGGGAAGGTTCACCGATACCCACAGCCTGGCCTGAAATGGAGGCCCACTCTTCCATCTTGCTGGCAGGTATTTGTGTGTGTGTGTGTGTGTGTGTGTGTGTGTGTGTGTGTGTGTGTGTGTGTGTGTGTGTGTGTGTGTGTGTGTGTGTGTGTGTGTCTGTTTGTTGTTGTAACACACCAAGCCATGGTCAACTTAGCTGTGACTTTTACCTATTCTTTGAATGTTACATGTGAAATATTTCTGTAGACGTTGATTGACCTCAGACTCCAAAGCTCTGCTGCTTCCTGGAGAAGAGAAGAGAGCAGAAACCTGAAGTGAAAGAATAACTTAATAAAGACGATCCTCCCTTTCCTTCTCACCATCAACGTGTGAAAACACAAACATGGTGATAGTCGGCGATACAATAAACTCAAAAAGTGACGTGTAGACGAGCTTCAACGTTGACCAGAACCTGATGAAGCTCCAGACTCACATGTTGACACTACTCGTGTTCAAAGACTCCATCGTGACCTTGAAGCCGTCCACAACGTGTCAGGAAGTGATTCATTATTTTTATTATTGTTATTATTATGGTTTCATCATCTCCTAACGTCACTTATACCTAAAGAAGAGCTGCACAGAGATTTGCATTAATAAGCGGTGCACAACCAGGACATGCATGCATATATGGAAACTCACAGAAATGGATGCATAATCGCAGCAGCAGCGCTACATAAAAAACACACACACACACACACACACACACACACACACACACACACACATATGCATAAAGTCAAAAATCCTGGAATGTTGCAAAGCTGATGATTTTCTAATGAATGGTGTCATTGGCCATGGTGGGGATTAGAGTAAAGGGATTGGAGGGGAATATTTACATGCTTTTAATGATTCCACACTTTTATATTTAGCGGTTCTTCTTATCAGCTGCTCTCATCTCACAGCTCAGAAAACAAACCGCCGAGTCGAGCGGCGGCACAATGACAGCCTCCGCCACGCACGCGTTGGT
>NW_027176422.1:7500-22500 GCF_023349555.1 Cebidichthys violaceus | reverse complement strand
AGAGACAGGTGCAGAGACAAACGGTTGACAGGTCAGACAGACAGGTACAGAGACGTACAGAGACGGACAGACAGGTACAGAGACGGACAGACAGGCTGTCAGGTCGTCTTGCTCATAACAGCAGTAATTATTGAATTAGTCTGAAAGTTCAATCCAAGGCCTCTCACATTTCACATCGGAGCTAAGCTGCACCACAGAGCCCTAATCCTTCGCCTGCCAGCCCAGGATCTGTGTGTGTGTGTGTGTGTGTGTGTGTGTGTGTGTGTGTGTGTGTGTGTGAGAGAGAGAATATGAGATATGAGAGCAAACTTGCGTGTGTTTGTTTTCATATATTAGAGCAAGTGCTTGTGTGTTCACTTTCCCCTCCCCTCCACACCCCTTCTCCTCCCCATTCCCCTGTCTCACATACACACACACACACACACACACACACACACACACACACACACAGACACACCTGTGTGAGTGTTTTCAGGTGTATTTGGTTTGGTTTGGTTGGGAGTGAGGGAGTGGAGTTTTCTGTATTATCGCCCTGAGAAACCTCTGATCTCTAAATGCACTCACTAAAACCCTGCTGGAGGAGGGTTTACACACACACACACACACACACACACACACACACACACACACACACACACACACACACACACACACACACACATGCCAACAGGTGTGTTGTACCCAGTGTGAACACTGATTTGCTGGTACAGAGTGTGAAACTGCACAGGAAGGTTGTGTGTGTGTGTGTGTGTGTGTGTGTGTGTGTGTGTGTGTGTGTGTTGCTGTTCTTTGATGAGAAATACTGAAAAGGTTCTTCTTGTTGAAGCTGCACTGGGTTTAATCCAGCCTGCTGACAGAGCCTCATCCCCACCACTTCCTCATGTACACACACACACACACACACACACACACACACACACACACACACACACACACACACACACACACACACACACACACACACAGTCACAGCAGCTGGCCCAGGCTTGACACAAAAGCTTCAATCCCTAATTGGCAGGTTACACTTCTCGCTGGAAAAATTCCTGCGACATGTTGTGCACTTTGTAGGTTTCCTGCATTACAGAGTTTAGAACCACTTTGCTCTCACACTCATGCAGGGGAACTTGATGAAGATGGCTTATGTACATATTGTGTCCAGTGTACTTAACACATTTGTGGTGTTTGAAGTTTCACATTAGAGCATGCCTGGATCTATTGGTGACTAACCTACTAGATGACAAGATATAACATGTAGATGAGACAGATCTGGAGTGGTTGGGAGGCTGGTTCTCACTTTTTATTGAGACAAACTCTCTGAATTAAAGTGAACAACGAGGCCTGCATGGAGAGGTGGTGTGGCCTTCCTCATCACTACAGGGAACACCATCGTAGTGTCTGCTCATTACAATATGTATCAGTCTCAGCCATCAGTGTGCAATCATCCGGAACATTCTGCAACTCTTACCTTCCTCCTCTGTCAACACCTCAACCTAACAGTATTTTGGCCACACACACACACACACACACACACACACACACACACACACACACACACAGGACGGAGTATCAGAAGAAGGGAGGACACATCTGCCTTCACACATGAACACACACACACTCAGTCACATTGGAACACTGTGTTGTTATTGTCCTTTTCTACCTCCATGGATGTGTACTACGTAGACCACATGGATCCACCTTCAGAAGCTGGTCCTTGAATATGTGTTAACAAGGGTAAACAAAAAGAGAAGATCCAACTTCATCCAAATAACTGAGTTCTTAGAGATGCAAGTAAACTGGAACCTTCCAGAAGCCGTTTTCTGTGACATCTTATATTCTAAAGTACTTCAGAGCAATAATACCAAATTAAGGGTGGTGGGGTGGAGGAAGAAAACGTGTAAAATATGCAATATTTCAATGTAAGAATACATGTGTGAATCAAAGCTGAGATGCCATAGATCCACTTAGTCTTCAGCCGGTGTGACTACAGGGAAAAGTCTCTACAGAGCTGAGAGGATACACAGCACATGATCATTTCACATTATTCACATTAAAACATATTTCCAGCACAACGACGTCTCCTCTAGGTCCAATTTTCCTCAAGACTATTTTTCATGAAGAGGGAAAATTCCACACATGTTTGAGGCAAAGTGACGGCTTAGCTGGCTCACCAGGGCACAGCAAGACACACACACACACACACACACACACACACACACACACACACACACACACACACACACACACACACACACACACACAGCCAGCGTGCACGCAGATAAGTTGAGTGTTGACTCAGTTGTCAGAACATACTGGAGTGAGTGAGTGAACGACTTCAAGCTAAAGTTTCCACTCAGAGGACAAACAGTGTGAAGGCAGAGCAACAGGTGCTCCTGGCTGTATGAGCGTTCTAGATCACATCACATCTGTTTCCTCCCTGAAGTTATTGATGGATAATAGTTGATCACAGACATTGAAAAGCTCCCCGGTGTGCACAGCCTTAAGGAAGGCTGCAGAAATGAAGGTCTCTGATGAAGTTATGCGTTTTCTTTGTTGTCATAGAGAAATAGATCAGACTAACACCATATATACTGTCTGTGTATCTGTGTCCCAAACTGTGTGTTCGAGACAATCAGATCAAATATGTCTAAAAAATCTCCCTCTGTGTTGTTGTTGTCTGAAGTTGTTCTTGCTTTGTTGACGCAGCCGGGCCGGCCCTGCGTGCTTTGAGTGCGTGTGAGCGTGCGTGTGAGCGTGCTTGTGAGCGTGCGTGTGAGCGTGCTCCACTGGTTCGCTCACGGCGGCCGCTCTGCCCTGCGCTCATACGGCGGTTACAGCTTCCCCGGTAACAGAGGGGACCCTCCCTCCAGCTCCCCTCAGGTGAACTCTGGATGTCAGGTTGATGGTACCTGCTTTCCTGTTGGGAGGACGGCCATTTTGTTTTGCCCTAACCGATAAGTAGTGACAGACATATCGATTTTGGGATGATTTAAGAGCTGATATATAGACTTGCAGTGACGTATCACTTGTTCAGTTGTTCTTCATGTATTCATGGAGCCTGGTGGCTGCTCCGTTTCATTGAAGTCCTACGATGAGCATCTCTAGGGTTGGTTGGTCGATGCCTTTAACTTGTTCAAATGGGAACGGAATGTTGGTGAAAACCTGCAAATAAATCGTACAACTGAGTCCAAAATCATAGACGTTAAGCTTTAATTTGAGGGATTTAATATAAAAGAGGGTAAAGCAGTCTAACTGCACATGTTGAGCAGCATGCTATTGTGACTGAATCCAAGGACACGCCTCTCTCCTGCTCCACTTGTTGTGCTCTCTCTGCTCCGCTCTTCAACATCTGACCTTTTTCATATGATTTCTCATGAAAGCCTGTTTCCACAATGGAGGTCTCAGAGGTTGGACAGAAGAGACATCTAATCATCAAGGGTCAGAGTTTGGAGAAGCAGTCCAGGACGAGAGAGGAGAACAGAAGAGAAAGGCTTTTAATTTGTGATACATGCTGGAGCAAAACAAAAAGAAGTACACGATATGCTTTTCACGTTGGAATTGATCCCAACCTTCATTCACCAGTGACTGGTCATTGATGAATGAAAGCTTTAATTGAATTATTTGTGCGCTCTGCTTAATCCAGAGAATAAAATGTGTTTTCACAAGTCTTCTGAGCTTCTCTACTTTGTGGCTTAAAGGTTTTTAGCACAAGACTTCTTGACTTTATGTTACACAGGGAAGGGGCATGAAGGGCAACGACAGTACAGCTTGAGAGGAGCATCTTCACACACACACACACACACACACACACACACACACACACACACACACACACACACACACACACAAACTATTTACAGAACAGAAGGTTTCTGTAAATATCCCTTTAATCGGCCTAATGAAAACACAAGCAGAACACAACCACAGGCTGTACCATAATAAGCCATTAAATATGGATTATGGAGGAACTACCCTGAGGTTCTCTCTCTCTCTCTCTCTCTCTCTCTCTCTCTCTCTCTCTCTCTCTCTCCACCTCTCTCTCTGGTGTTTAATATTGGGTTGTTCAGTCAGTGAGAGTGAGAGTTCACACACACACACACACACACACACACACACACACACACACACACACACACACACACAAACACACACACACACACAGCTGTAATTAGCAGCTTAGGCAGGCAGCCAGCTCTGTAAGTGCACTGTGATATGTGTGTGTGTGTGTGTGTGTGTGTGTGTGTGTGTGACGACGTATACATGCTTTTCTCTCTGAGCTCGTTTCTGCACAGGTGTGCATATTCTTCGTGCACACCTGTGTGAGTGTGTTTGTGCGCGGTGAGTCACACAGTTGTGCGTGGGAGTTGTGTTTGTCTTACCTGTGTGCTGATGGAGAGCTGGGGTGATTGGAGACGGGCTGTGACGTGTATGTGTGTGTGTGTGTGTGTGTGTGTGTGTGTGTGTGTGTGTGTGTGTGTATGGGTTGGGTGATTGCTCCCTAACACCTGGTATTAGCAGCAGTAATCCTCACACCACATCATACTCACGCACCAGTCCCATGCAGATCACCTTCAGCTCTCTGCCGTCCTGCTTCCAAGTGTGTCACAACTCGCTGTCGGGGGGGTTGATCCCCTCTGCAGCCATGACGACAGCGATGGAAGACAAACTTATTACACTTCATTTCACGAACAGATTCCACTTCATCACTTACATTAAGACAATTGTTGTTATCATTCCTGTTTCAATACAACACAGAGGAGATATGTGAACATGTCACCATGTTGCTATAATGATATCAGGCCATGAATCACATTTGATTCTGTAAACACCTTCAGGATATGGAAATGATGTTCGGTATGTCAGCGCTGCTGAACTGGCTCAGAGTGTGTGTCTCTACATTTCATACGTTGTGAAGACACTACAGGTGAACAGGGTAAAGAGAATGTACTCATAGATATAGATATGACACTTCTCCAGCTGATTAGTTATGTTAAGACATTCTTTCTCAATCCAAACTCTAAGTTAAGCTCAAGAACGTGAGTGAGTCACATTTTTAACTTTTTTAACGCAGAAAAGAAACCTGAGTGGAGATGCAACAAAGCTAAAGTTAGCAGAGCAGGTACCAACTTCTGATCTGCACACCTCAGCAGTGGGAGGTTGAACACGTTACTGTGATGCACGTCTCCTCTTGTACTGTCTCTGTTAGCTTTACCTGCCGGCCTCTTTGAGCGTCAGCCCCGTCCACATCAGTCCATCTTTCCCCTCCGTCGGCCCGTCGGTACAGCCTGACCCCACATATTGGATTTGCTCTCTCAATAATTAATGGAGGAGGTATTTTGGAAAGCTAAAGGCCGGCAATGCTTGGTGTCAAATTCAAAATTAGTTCCTCCTGTATTATTAAAGTCCCTGAGGGCAACAGGTTAATAAGAGGAACTCTGTAACGACAGAGAGAGGGATAGATGGATGGATGGATAAACAGACAGACAGATATATAGATCTTCTTTCCTCTCTTGTGTCCCTGTTGCCTCACATGTACACACTTTTAAACATTAACACTTCCCACAATGCACTACTCTTCATCTCACCTGTGGGCAATGTCAGACGTCACTCAGCAGAAGCTTGAAAAAAGTTCCCATCCCAGCTCCTCCAGTCCACATGTGGAAGTGTCGATACTGGACCTCAAGTTGCCTCCTGCAGGCTGAGCCATTGGTGTGTGAGCGTGTGAATGACTGCACCCTGGTGAGCAGGTGGCACCTCGTGTGTCAGCCTCTGCCATCAGGAATGTGTGGGTGAACGCTGACATTGTCATATTGTCTGCTGAGTTATAAATCATATTTGATTCATATCAGTGAGATCGTTTGGAAGAAGAGTAAATGAATTGTCATCATTCAACACTGTTTAATTTAGCTGCTGTGAATTAGACTGAAAGTAAACAAGTCCTTCTGAATGAAATTGCATAGCCATACTAAAATGAGCATAGTTTTGCAACTGCAAGGGCTATTTTAATAATTTTGGTATTAAAATAAAGGGAACACGTGTGAGATTTGTTCAGATGTGTAATTATCAGTACATATGTTACTGGTTAAGACTAAATTAAGATGGCACACAGCACAAAGTCTAAGATGGACAGTCTCTGGGCACATTATTACTTTGATTAAGTGAAGCATTCAAGAGTTAAAGAGGATCTAGTACAGAGAGGTCAGACGAGGTCAACCTAAATGTCATTTTGTTCCAGCTGTTCCATTGTAATTTTATATACTATATAATTATATATTTCACTTCTTTGATCACTAATAGTGTTCAATCTATCCTTATAGGTTGATGGTTTGGCGCCATGCTGAGAGCCTGGATCCTCTCTGAGACTCTTTATGTGGGACTTTGTCGTCTGAATTCCAGTTTGTATCTCTTCCAGGACCTTACAGGGCGAATGATGGGTCGATTTGACCCAATGAACCTTCCGTAGTCGCGTCAGAACCTCCTCTGTTGAGACAACCCAACGTGACTTTGATTGACAGAATCGTTAGCCAATCAGAATTAAAAAACTACCCGAGCGTCAAATTTCTAAAATCCGATTTGCTGAACCGTTTAACCCCGCCCCTTCAGCGAGCATGCGCACAATGACCCGCGACCTGTCATTCTATCAGAGGGCCGTCTACTGCGCACATACACAGTAACAATGAACGGATTAATTCATCTTTTGCTGCGGAACATCTCAAAGTAAGGAGCTGCTTTATGATGTGATCGATAATGCGGATTGTGATGATGGCTTTGTTTCGTACGTGACTCTGTGACGCTGTGTCGTAGCGAGATGTGATGAACATAGCTCAGGTTGCTAGCGATCTCCTGAGCTAACGGGTGTTAGCATTGAATGAATTTTCAAAGAGTTATTGGCATAAATGTGTCGAGTGGGTCTCTAGGGGGCGCTGTATGTGTTGTGATATTTGGTGTTGTATGTAGCTTTGTCTGAGTTGTGTTTGGAGTTTGTACAAACAGCTGTGATGACGTAGTAGCGCACGAGCTGCAGTTTGAGCAGTTTGACGTCATCATATTCCTCACTGATGAGAGCGCTTGTTTGGCTTTATGAGTGGGTGAATGTGTGGATGAATGCGTGTGGACCCTCGGTGGGGGCTCTCGGGTCCAGAGTAGAGCGTTCTCCTCGTTCTTCTGGTTTCATTGGCTGGACACCTCAGGTTTACGAGCATCCAAAGGACCAGCATGCACCTGGGCAATCCTGTGGTGCTTCAGCGTCTTCTTGATTTCTGTCTTCACATTTCACATTCGTCCTGTGTTTTCACGTTTGACTTTGTTCTGTTTTGAGATGAGCTAGTTTTAAAGAAGTGTTCTCACCTGTGCTGACGTCATGCATGCTCAGGTGTGACTGTGACTGTGTCCCTCCTGAGCTCACTGTGTCCTGAACACACATCGCAGATGAACTGTTGTCTGTCCTAGGCATGGACATGTCTCGCAGTCTGGGGGGACATGACGATGACTGGTTGAAGTGTGAGTCCCTCTCTGTGATTCATGTCATTATATTTTTCATGCTATCTAAAATCCATGTCGGTCTCTTTTCGTCCATCGTCACTGAAAGAACTCAAGGACATTTTGAAGACACTGACATCTTTTCTGATACTCTTCAACCAATCAAATCCCACATGTCAGCACAGGTGTGCATGTGAGAGTGTGTTATCTTCTGACACCGTAGCCTGGTGCTGGAGAAGACCTCCCACACGTGTTCATTAAGTGAAGAGCTGCTGTCATTCACTGTTTGTGTGTGTTGGAGTCCTTTCACACTCTTTTGCACTCTGTGTGGAACTCTTTAAGTTACTCTGGAGTGCTTTATAAACCTCAAAGGGTTTACTTTCTGAATTAATGGTTTGCTTGTTTTTCTAAAATGTAATTCTTGTGTTCCTGTCTACTCTACATATTACCTCTTTTCTTATGTCTTTGTTTATAGAACAAGCTCGATGTGATGTTATATGAACATAACTATTTTAATCTAACATTAATAGATATAGATGTGTGGATAAACAACACGGTCTCCTAGAAAGAACTTGAATACTAATTTGTAACAACCAATACATGTGTCTGCATTATTGTTATCAACCAGACACAGGATCTCATCACCTTTTTGATATTTAGGATGCAGGCAGTGAGGCCCTCATACGTCCTCATCAATACGAACAACTCCCTCCAACAAAAGTACTGGAAGACTGAAACATGTTGCAGTGAACGTGATTCAGACTGTGGTAATGCATCCGTATGTATGTAAAATACACATACATGTTAGGAGGCGTGGTTTGAAAAAGCAAGGGTTAGGGTTAGGGACTGAGCTCATACATACCGTATTCATTTCATACAGATTGTACATACAAAAACACAGCCAGAAGAATGATGTGTGTGAAATGAGTGACATGAGGTGTGAGTGTGATTGGAGGAAGTGGAAGTAGACCTGGTCCTGGATAGACCTGTAATGTAAACCGGGCTCATAAGGGATCAGCCCTCAGAAGCCTCCTTTGAGCCCCGTAGTGCAGCGGCACTGAAGAAGAAGCCCCAGCTGGCCCTGTGTTAGAGAACGGGCCATTGTAGTTCAAGTTGTGCAGACAAGATGGTCTGAGTGGCCGTTAGACAGGACTGGGACACCAGAGACCATGAAGACTCCCTCAGGGACAAAACAGAGAAGAGAGAGAGAACTAGTCTAGAACAATGTGGTGCTGGGAGACAGAGTGGTGCAGAGAACAAAGGAGGTCATAGCTGTCATTCGGTTTCTTTTTTTGTAGTTCTATCCGTTCTTTTGTCTGAGGGGGGAACTGTAAGAGCCAGGAGGCCCTGAACAGCAGCTGGCAGGTAGGAAGAGAAGGAGGGAGGGAAGGAAGGAGGGAGGGAGGGAGGGAAGGAGATAAGTGAGAGAGAGAGAGAGAGAGAGAGAGAGAGAGAGAGAGAGAGAGAGATGGGCGGGCAGATAGGTGAAGTGACTGGAATACACAATGTTGTATTACTACAACGTTGTGTATTAATACAGAAGATCTGTGAGGAACATATGAAGAAGGTGATGAAGCTAGGTCATCATAACAACAAGCAGGATGTAGCTAAATAAAATATGAACTTATGAAATGTATACGTCAGAATAAAAGTGTTGACCAGTGATCACCAGTGTGTGAAGAACAAATATGAGTATAAAACTTATGAACAAACTGTTTTAGCAAGATGAAAGTCCACAGCAGCAATCCATACAAGTATTATAATATTTAATGAATCCCTATATTTATTTCCTCTGTAGAGTTCAACTTTGTACATACAGTATATGCTATTCAGACACACACACACACACACACACACACACACACACACACACACACACACACACACACACACACACACACACACACACACACACACACACAGGGTCTCAGTTAACCAGGGAGTCAATAGGCTGCAGACAGACAGTGTGATTGCAGCAGATAGTGTTGCTCTCACTGCTCAGCTTCTGTGTGTCTCAGGGAGAGACGATGAACAGACTCGTCTGTCTCAGTGTCTCTGCAGCGAGCTGGAGACTCGCGGTACAACTTGCTGTTAAGTGTCTCTCTGATCTTCAGACACGTACTGCATAGATCATGTTGAATTTATGCTTTAATTGTGCTGTAATTTGGGTCCAATTGTTGCCACTATTTGATCCATTTATGACGCGTGCAGATGTTAAAGAAAAGTGCTCCTCGGAACGTTGTTCCTTGATCAGAGTACTAAAAGTCAAACATAATCACAGGCTGGCTGCGTGAAATGACTGTGATTTCACAGCAGCGTACTGTATCATATAATACACGCATACCATATCTTTTTTATGTACGAGGTAATGAGTCACTAACGCTGTCGGATAATTGCGGTGGAGTCGAGAGTACAGTATTACCTCTGTAGTCCACCTGATGTGTAGCACCAGTAAACTACCAGTGAGCCCTGTTCAGTTACACTTGAGTACATGAGTAAATGTACTTAGTTACATTCCACCATTGCATTGCACTCAAAAGTATTGTATTAATATTAGTATTGATAAGAAAAGAGACCAGCGCAGAAGGGCGGGACTAGCCGCACTCACAGCTGACATCCAATCACAATGACGCGTCGAGGTGGTTCTAGCCAATCACAGCGCAGTACGGTGGCTGTTTGAGGACCAATGGGGGAATAAAAAGTCACGCGGCCGCCCGTCTGTGCGGGAGCAACAACGCAACAAAGCGATGTGATGCAGAACTCCGTCATGACGGGTTAAGGTTAGCATAACTACCTTCACTAATCACTGGCTCAACGGCTAGGCTAGGCTAACAGGCTGGACTAGCCGTGGTGCATTCATAATGCATGTCTGCGGTTTCCTTCAGTCAGGTGTGTTTGCACCAACAACCACCTGTGACTCAGAGCCTCCATCAGCTCAACATGTGTGAACAACTGTAGTGAGTGGACGGGTCATCCATGACTACATGAATACATGAATACATGAATACATGAAGGAGCAGGGAGCAGACTTCACGCTGAGGTGACGTTCACACCGGTGAGGACAGCAGCAGTGTTTCTGGTTCAGGTTGTGACTCTAAGCGTGTGTGCACTCAGCTGCATCACATCACATCTGTGAAGCCCTTCCTATTCTTCTTCTTATTGTGTGTTTTCATCTGTGTTGTTGATCTCTGTTGTCCACCATGGTGCTGTTTTATTGTTGCTTCTGTAACACGTGTTGCACCGTGGCGTCCGTAGCTCGTTTGCTTTGTTGTCGGTAATATTTGCTTAATTGAGTTTTGTCTCTCTTCCGGTTGTATAATTGATGATCGGCTGCACGGCTGCACCGCGCCGTCAGTACTAACGGAGTAGACCACATTGTTGTTGGACAGTAGGGCTCTTTGCAGAGACGTGTATACAGTGAGATGCTAACGCACTTTATTTGTGTCCTAAATGTGTTCTTTCCCTCATCATAGCATCACCGTCATGTACATGTTGTCTTTACCACATCTCAACTGACCTACTTTAATATTATATATTTGTATCCAAGTCATCTTTCTACACAAGTAGTTGTACTTGTACTTGAGTTGAATAACAGTAGCCTACTAGGACTTGAGTATAATATTATAGTACTCTTTCCTTCCCTGCATGTATACACACACACACACACACACACACACACACACACACACACACAGAGCTGTAAACAAACACGGTGCCCAGTCTGTCTCCAAGCAGGTCAACTATAGCCTAATGTCTCGTGCATACAGCTGACCGTGTGTGTGTGTGTGTGTGTGTGTGTGTGTGTGTGTGTGTGTGTGTGTGTGTGTGTGTGTGTGTGTGTGTGTGTGTGTGTGTGTGTGTGTGTGTGTGTGTGTGTGTGTGTGTGTGTGTGTTTTGCTGGCAGTGCCAGTGGTCCATTCAGTTAAGCCAGGCAGCCTCAAACACTCAATCACCCGTTTATCTCGGCCTGTCTTCCCCCAGACACACACACACACACACACACACACACACACACCACCCTAACCAGGCAGATGGTTGTGCCACCCCTGCCAAAGCAGTGTGGCAACACACACACACACACACACACACGTATATAGACACACAAATAAAGGGGAGGGGACCGTCTGTTTCAGCTGCCTCCTCTTGTCACAGAGACGTTGGCACCGGTCGTGCCCACCATCAATCCATCATACTACTCTCTCTCCCTGTGGGGAGCTGCTTTCATGCCCACCTGTTACTGTTAAATAAGAGTACATGTATAACGGGCTGTAAATAACAGAAAACTCCCTAGAAACCAGCAGAAAAGGCAGAGTGTTGGTTTGCCGTGTTGAAGGGTTGTGTGCTACCCTGTGTAGTTTCTGACCACTAGTGGCTCACTAGAGAATGTCTCCATCAGCTCCTGCTTTGTTTGTAAGTGTTTCAGCAGCACACGAGGATGCAAACATGGTCTGTTTCTGTCCTGTCAGAATCTGGTTTTAGTGTCTTTTTTGACTTCTCTGTGGGAGGGAAAGATGGAAGGGTATAAGGAAAGGAAGGAGTGTGCACAGAAAGGAGCCTGAGAGGAAGGAGAGTGGACAAGAAGAGAAATGTCGGGATAGAGACGCAGCACTGATCTGAACGAATTCCTTCAAACCAATGTGACAGAATCCACCTACCAGCACATTACTCATGAAGACATCAGGTCGGGTTTGTGTAGTGTGTGGAGAACCTGGAGTGTAACAACACTGAGTTGTAGTCTCATAGAGGGTTATGTGCTGCACTACTTCCTGGTCGGACACATCAGTGACGGAGCGAGCTGAGCTGTTTCTGCTCGTCTTCACGCTCAGCAAAGCTCACCGGCTTCATATTGACCCGACGAGCACGACGCTGGGATCAGTCATCTCATTCAACTCTCGGCAAGACAGTGGATGATCGTATTTCTCAAAATGTTGAAGTATTCCTTTAAGATATGGTTACATTTACCCCCCCCCCCCCTCGCTTGGGTTAGAGGCTCTGGAATCAGCACCCTGGACAGCGATTTTGACACTAACCATTCTTTAAAAAGATTTTAGAAATGGAGTTAAGATGGAGGTCTCCTTGTTGAGCTGAATAAAACTCAGAGAAGTGATGTCACTGAAACCAGCTGGGTTCAAACGAGAGACCATCGTCATCATCGCTCTAACATGTTGGACTGGAGGACAGGACGCACGGGAGGAGAGGAGGGAGGATGGATCGCTGTGAGGCCTCTTGTCGCTGTCGTGCTGCTTTGCCCCGAGGCCACACACACACACACACACACACACACACACACACACACACACACACACACACACACACACACACACACACACACACACAATTAGACCTTACGACTAACACATAAATCACCGTCTTAACAAAGGCAGTGACAACTAATGTTAACGGCCAAGGCAGATCACTGTGTGGATGAATGGCAGTGGACCAGTGAGCATCTGTGTGTTGCTGTGCATGTGTAGTGCAGTGTAGTGCACATGTACAGTGTGTGTGTGTGTGTGTGTGTGTGTGTGTGTGTGTGTGTGCGCGCGTGTCCGTGTGCGCGCGCGCTTGTTTGTGTCTGACTGTCCGTCGGAAACACAACTTCGAGGAAATAGATGACTTCCCTAAAGTCTAGCTTTTACTAATGTAACACACACACACACACACACACACACACACACACACACACACACACACACACACACACACACACACACACACACACAGTCGTGCTTATCCCTGTTTCCACCTTACAAATCAACACATCCTCTCAGATTACCACACACCTTAATCTCCTCCTTAATTCCTCAATGTCTCAGGAACAAGCCAGCAGAACCCAGATTACATTTAGTCTGCACTCTGACTACGTGGCAGTGCTAAAAAATACCAACATACAGCAAAAAAAATAAATTAAAATGGAAATACCGAGTCAACCGTTTGCATCAGATTTGTGAGTGAATCCGGTGTGATTACACAGTGTCAGGATTGTGATGTGATGTCTTCTGCATGCAACAGAAAACAGCAGTCTGCACAAACAGACAGTCTGCTGTTCACCAGTGAGTCTACAGTCTGGAGGCACACAGTACGTTAATGAACATACAATACTCGAGAATATGTATTATCTGGGTATTTGCAGCACACGCGTCATTTGAAGATGTAAACGATGTGTGTGTTGTGGGTGTGGAGAATCGACCGTTAGACGCTCTCAGCTGTGTTAACACAACAACACAACAAACCTAATAACAACTATAAAGGCAACACAAAGTGGATTCTAATGCATTTCATTCCTTCAACTGTCTAAATAGATTGTTATAGTGAAGAACAATGAATAGGAAGTCAGTGTACCTGGTAGTGATGTGTTGAGAAATGCTCAGCAGTGATGTAAACATAGAGGACTCGTACTGACCGTCATAGAAAACTGTAATTTGTTCGATATTAGAAGTTAAACACAATCTATTTGATGCTAACTCAATGAGACATTTCATGCTCTAGAAGAAAATGAATCCGGTTGAATTAGAATTTAAGAAATCATCTGACAACATTTTTGTATTTAATCACAACCTTTCCATAACTTTTCTGCAACATCTCATCATTGTGTACATGCACCTAATAATGTGTGAACAGCAGCAAAATGTGCAAGAATCATATCACGTAAATCAACCTGATAGCATGAACATAAATGTGCTCAAATGTAGACTTTTAACAGATGGATGAATGGATTGTAGCCTCACCAACATCTAGAGTAAAAGTCCTGCTGTGTTCAGACTGAACGACACGCACAACACAGAACTCTGAAGACAATCATTAATGCTGATGCCTGATGAATAAAGTCTTGTTCCTTATTTCAGGGGCTGTTTGGGATTACTTGGGTTATTGCATTGCCTTAATTATTAAAAACACATATGGAGCATTCAGGTTACATACAATGTGTTTAAGTGTGCGTCTTTGTTCAGCAATCTTTTGTAACATTATGTATTTTAATGTTTATACTGTATGTGGAGCGTCTGTGCATGTATACTCATCTTTATTACCATATGATGACATTCTATACAGGAGTGTGTGTGTGTGTGTGTGTGTGTGTGTGTGTGTGTGTGTGTGTGTGTGTGTGTGTGTGTGTGTGTGTGTGTGTGTGTGTGTGTGTGTGAGAGAGACAGGACCACTAAGCCAGTCAACAAAAGGGGCCCGGTGCCGGTGGTGTGGTCTCCCTTCTGTCTATCTCAGGTAGAGCGTGTTACTGCTAATGCCCTCTAAGATCCCTGCGTCGCTACCCCAGAAGCCCCCTCTCTCTCTCTCTCTCTCTCTCTCTCTCTCTCTCTCTCTCTCTCTCTCTCTCTCTCTCTCTCTCTCTCTCTCTCTCTCTCCCACAATCCTCTTTGCTCCCTCGGTCCCTAAGCACCTTGGCGTAGGGAAGGTGGCTCGCTGCGGATTGTCTTAATCTCTCCTTTTCCTTCAGAAAAGGGCTAAGCCAACCCGAATGTCACTCTCCCTATCACTTCAAAAACCAATTGGTTACAAGGATCTATTTTTCCT